>NW_016107683.1:599163-718404 GCF_001604975.1 Cebus imitator
TTTTGAGACGGAGTCTTGCTCTGTCATCAGGCTTGAGTGCAGTGGCGCAATCTCAGCTCACTGCAACATCCACCTCCTGGGTTCAAGGGATTCTCCTGCCTCAGCCTCCGGAGTAGCTGTGATTACAGGCACCTGCCACCATGCCCCACTAATTTTTGTATTTTTAGTAAGGATGGGGTTTCAACACGTTGGCCAGGATGGTCTCGATCTCCTGACCTCATGATCCACCCGCCTTGTCCTCCCAAAGTGCTGGGATTACAGGCGTGAGCCACCACGCCTAGCCCATGACTTCTAATTCCAGGTCCATCATTGCTTTGCTAGGGGTGGTCACAGAAGTTAATCTCTGGCACTTCAGAGATGTCCTCAGCATAACAAGGTGAACGCTATTGATACATCACCTGAAATATTTTTAGAAGGGATAACAAATAAACAACTCTATAAAGCCATTTACAAACAAAGATGAGTCACTTATCCATGTTAGCCAGGAAAGGAATCAAATAGGTTTAAAAAAAAAATCTACCAATAATCCTGAAACCTCATTCAAACCAAGGCTGTAAACAAGGATATAAACTGACTTGTTCGAGTCCATTCCCTTTCCCTCTGCTTTCTCTGCTCCCCAGTGGAAAAATGATGATTGCTCAACTCACTGTCGGTTCTCAACCAGAGACGAAAGCAGATGCCCAGAGAATCTCAAAGTGGATAGACAAAGCTTGAATAATCCAGATTTCTCTACATAAAGCACTCTAAAATGACCACCCATCATAGAACCAAGTCAAGTCACAGTATAGAGTTTTCTATTAAATAGAACATGACCACAGACAACGCACGGACAGCAAAGAAGAGTTTTGCAAGACTGGAAAGAGTCACTCAGTTGACACATTTTGTTTTGCAGATCAAGTACAGAGGGCATTTCAAGCATTTTTAAGGCTGGAGGAGGAGCGGATGGCAGCAAGAATGTGTGTTTTGACTGCCAACGGGAAGCAATGAAAGGCAGGGACGATGAGGAGCATGCAAGAGAGCCTCTGTCACAGCATCCCTTCCTGCGACCGCCACACACGCTGTTTACTGTTTATTCTTTCATCTCCATGGTGGGTGGGCAGTGAGAGCTGTGATGATATGGCCCTGAAATATTCCTTCACTATCAAACCAACTTCAACAGCTTATATCACAATACTAATGAGATTTCCCAGGCACCTGTATGCTATGACTATTTATGGCTGAAATGAGCAGAGAGACAGAGGAAGCTTCTACCCTGCCCCCCTCACCCCCCTTTAAGTATCCAGTACACTTCCCTGAACTAACTATCCAGGGCCCAGACTCCCTCTGATCCTGGCCTCAGCTCCCCCAAGCTCAGCCATCCTCTATTTCCTAGTGTGTGGGGGAAGAACATTGGTGTTCCTGGGACAAGTCTTCTCCACACCTACTCACGTCATATACTTTTTGTGTGTCATAAAGCTCCAGGCTCTGAACTCACCAGCCCACTTCACCTGGACATTGTCTCCCAAGTTACACGCAGCTCATGTCAACGATTCCAGATCTGTTCAGCACACTATGATATTCTCAGGGATGAGTTCTTATAGAAACCCTATATGCTAATGACAGAATTTGGATAATTTTATAGGCATATTTCAACCTTTTACTTTCATCATTTGATTATCATAACTCACTCCTTCTTCTGCAATTCCATCCAGACCTTTAATCAAATTCATGGATCCCCCACCTCCCCCACAATCTTCTTTTGAAATCCTATCAACCTTTCAGGAACTAAGGTCTACATAAGTGAACTGCATATTCCCAGTTTCATCTTGTGCTGTCATAGAGAAATGACTATCTCCGAAACGTAATGATGGCTTCATTTTGCCACTGTACCATCCTACCATCCCCTCACAAGATAATAATGAGATACCAGCATCCCTCAAGCAATGACACAAGGCACTTCTGCAAACCTGATCAGGCACCAGTACCAGCGCATTCACATACTCTCAGAAGCCCCGGCAACAGTCCTACTAATTAGGGATATAGCTGAGACCATGCTGTTTGCAAAATTAAACGGTAATGCCTTCCATCGACTTCTGTGGCCAAAAATGGTGTGGCTACTCCCTGCTGTAATCCTGTGCTAGCATTTTCAACTTTGCACCACTGAGGAATTCTCATAAACTTTATCTCATGCAATTCCTTGTATTGAGTAGGTCATATTTTAAAAGTAACTTTTTTTTTAAATTTTAATCAAAGCCATACGTAAATAACTGCCCATCAACATTACTGATTAAATGGACTGCCAGCCAAAAGCAAAACAACTTGCTATTCAGGTAGTGTATAAAACTTTATGGCAGGTGAAATAGACAACTTGTAATGGCCTTTTATTAAGTATTAAAATATACTTTCTCATCTCCCTGGGGCCTGGTCCTGCAGACTGAAACTCACTGCGTCCAGGATTTCCTTCCATCCTCCAGCTTCCTCTCCTGGGTCTTTACCAGTGAGCTGGGAGCCATCCTGATGCCCCTAGCTGAGCCCAACTTGGGGCTGTGTCTGTACTTTAAACCTATGCCTTTCATACTGCTGTGACTCCTGTAGCAGGAAGGGGCTTCTGGACCTCCAAGGGCTCCTCCAGAGCTCCCCCTGCTACTCTCCGTCACAGTCCTTAAAAACTCATCTCCAAGAGAAACAAAGTCCTTATTTTGTCTGTTTGGCTTTTATTTGTATGAGATCTGAGTGTTGTATGAAAACACAGATGGCAGGGAAATGGCTCCTCCTAGGCAGTCAGGTGAGGTCAAATTTGTCAGCCCAGGCCAAATTCTGCAAATGTAAATCTGAAGCACGTGCACCAAATGGTTGTCCTGACTGACACATTCCACAGAATACACGTGCGGAATACCTGAATGTTCCACACAGGTTTATATGTGGGGTACTCTACAAGGAGAGTTCACACCTACACAAATGATGAGGTAGACACAGCGCCTTTTGAGGAATGTTTACTCAGGGCTCAGGAAGCTCCTCAGGCAGTACCCCGCTCAGTCCCCCACTGTGAAGATGGTGGGAGGCAGGGCTCACCATCACTGCACCCTCTCCAACAAATACCATGAACCTGCCATGATCCGGACTCAAAGCACCCACAAACGAATTATAATTATATCAAGGAACTGAGATCACTGATGAAGCCTAACATAACAAAGTTCACTACAAAGCAATGGAGACCATGTCGGCAGGCTGCACAGACAGGGGACTTGAAGCTCTACCTTTCTGCAGTTATCTGGACTGACATCCCCATGTGTACATGTGGAATGTATGTTTGTAGACATACACATAAATACATAGATCCATGCCTATGAAACCATTTGTATCACTAAATACACATACATGTGATAACATGTATCTACATTATTTTGGAACATGTGAAATATTTTTAGGCAGAATTATCTTTTTTCAGAAAACTGTACTCCTTTGGAAATATTTCATTTACTAAACATGTACCACATGTAGGCATGGTGGCAGGTTCTGTGTTTCGGTGATTCGGTTATAAAGGGCATGTCTGCTACTGCAGTACCCTGATATCTAGAATATTGCCTGGCCAACAATAAACGTTCAATACGTGGTTGCTGAATAAAGAAATGAATCCATGCTCTGTGTGCCCCACATGGCACAAGACTTCGAGGACTCAAACCTGTTCATACAGAGAGACGGGTATTTTTTTTTCCCATAATAATTTTAAATCAAAGGCATCTGAGAAAAAATACTCTAACTTGGCCCAGTTAGGCTCTGATTCAAAGAGGATGGTTTCCGCAGAAATTTCCCTGACACATGAGATCAGGTTTGAGAGATTTTATGGCAAAAATGATGATGATGACAATGATAAAACGATAATCACGGCTCAGAGAACAAAGGCATTAATACCTATCAATAAGTAGGAGAGGTGGTTCAAAGAAAATGAACACCTCAAAATGCATTCAAACGGGCAAATGGAATTTGCCCTCAGTGAGAGTTGAGCTTTTCTGCTGCAGAGAGGAACAAACCACAGCACTCCACTATGAAAGAACACAGGGGCCAATTCCATGGAGTGAAGCCTGCCTGGGAGGAAGGTGCCTACCCACACAGGTCTGTTATCTCTTCCAGGGCAGGTCAGGAAGGGGCCCATTCACTCCACCTGGGTGAAAATACTTGTCCCAAGAGGCCATTTCCCTTCCTGCCTCTTCCCATTGGATCAGGCTCACTTGTTTTTCTACCCCAGATCTCCCGCAGTCCCTGCTCACCTTGCATGGGTTATCGTAAAACATCTTTTGGCATGCCACTGCTAAAATGGAGCACTCTAAACAAATGTTCTCTTAGGGCAATAACTCCTTAATATAAAACTGCATTTAATAAAACTGGTGGTGATTCAAAAAAGAAATGGGTAAGGCATATTCAGAGATGATGTCTGGAAGAAATTTGCAATTAATATTTTACAAGACATTTAGATTCCACAGTTTCCTCCTTGCTGTTAAAATTTAAGAGGTTTTTCAAAACTGTATTCCTGTTTTTACATCCTTAATTAAATTAATTTATACAGTGAATGCTCTAATGATACTGCTGTGGATTTCAATCCAAAAGCCTTATTACTAGAGACAATATGTGTTAAGACCTTGAAAAAAGAATGACACCCAGCACAGTGCTGACACCAGCACAAGGATATTGGGCCCTGACATCTGATTACTCAAGAGATCTTGGTAGTTTTTGAGTGCCTCAATTAAGGTCTTATTTTACTTTTTTTTTTTGAGACAGAGTTTTGCTCTTGTTGACAGGGCTAGAGTGCAATGGTAAGATCCTGGCTCACCGCAACCTCCACCTCCCAGGTTTGAGCAATTCTCCTGCCTCAGCCTCCTGAGTAGCTGAGATTACAGGCATGCACCACCATGTTTGGCTAATTTTGTATTTTGAGTAGAGATGTGGTTTCTCCATGTTGGTCAGGCTGGCCTCAAACTCCTGACCTCACATGATCCACCCACCTCGGCCTCCCAAAATGCTGGGATTACAGGTGTGAGCCACCGAGCATGGCCTACTTTATTTTTTAATTGAGCTAAGTTAGGTCAACAAAACCAAAATGAAACTCATGCAAGGTGCCTTGAAAATTTCCCTCCAGGAAACACAATGGTAGATGACATTTCTACTGAGTAAACTACCAGTTAGGTTGTGCCTAGATAAAACCTCATCAAGGGATGCTATCTTCAAGCCCAAATTGACACATCAAAGTAGAGGCAACCAAAAGTAGTTCAAAAACACAAATGGCCCAGCAGTGGGAAAAGTCAACCTAACAAAGCACCAAATCCAATGGCTTACCAGGTAGCCCAGTCTGTGCAGATTCCCTCACAATATTATCCTCAGGCTATAATGGCTCTACTTACTAGGGATCGCAAGGATGTGTCTATGTGGTGGAATGGGTATTCTGTCTGTAGCAGAAAAGCATGAAATACGAACCATGTAAGTATTAATTACCTCTCTACTGTCCACCCTTCCAGGTAGATTAGCTAAAAGTCCCTTTGGGCTCGATCCCTGCTACCTCCTGCCAATATCTAGCTTAGAGCTAGGCACATTGTAGGCACTCCATGATCATATGGGATTCATCTCATGAAATGTCAGTAACTAATAAGGCACTGTACCTAAAATTTCATCTGTTGCTTAAGCATCAAGCAACCACTTCTAGAGGAGAAACATGATCAAACCAAGGGAATGACTCCCAGACTCTCATCCCTTGCTCTGTGCCAGGCTGTTGAGTTTGCTTTCTTTACGACTGCCATTGTATTTGTAGGATTTATGTTAAGAATTTCAGAGGATGTAAGAAATAGTGTCTTCCTAGGTTACCCAGTAAGAGTCAGGTTTGAGAAATGTGTCTTCGATGATTTCACCCTGCTCAGTAAGGGCCCTGATCCTGCAACTCAATGTGCGAGTCCGTCCCCCATCCCCATGTAAAGGGTTTCTAAAATTCATTCACAACACATAAAGGAGGGTGCTTTTAAATCAAAATCTTAGAGCAGGTACTTTCGATTGCACAACAGACCATCCTATCAGCTTGTTTCTGTGTCCTAACTAACCAAGTTCTTTGTTTCCCTCAAGAAAGAAAGATACTGCATACAGAGGAAAGTAAACTCGAAACATCAGTCAAGCTTGGCTGCATAATAAAGTTCCTCATGAAACAAAATATCAATTGCAAAAGAAAATTACATAGAAAAAAACCCTAGCATTATCTGATCTTGTCTTATATCGAAAGTTTTGGACACTTTAGCAAAAAAGGCAGCAAGTGACTTTTTAATGGATTTTATCCACAGGAAAATGATTACAACCAGAAAAGCTTTAAAGTGTCAGCTGCTGATGCATTTCTTCTTTATCCCTTTTATTTTTATTCAGAAAGAAATTGAAGGCATATGGTAAAGTGCATCATTAATTTCTTATTAATTTCATAATATGAAGGCAACCAGTTAAAATAGTAGCATACAACTTTAAATTACTGAACTCACTTGGTATTTAATGAGAGATTTAGCACAGCAGGGTTTCTGTTAAATTAAGTTGTGCCTTCACATCACAGTGGGAAAACAGGTGTATATTGGTTTAGAATTATGGAAATGTTGACTAATTCCAAGGCTTGTAATCAAACAGCAAGGCACCCTGTAATATTTTCTCCAAGAATATGCATTAATCTTTTATATCTGGTCCCATTTCTTTCTGTCCACCAAAGGCTCACACAGCTAAAAGGCAACCACTTTCATGTTCTTCCTATAGCTGTTAAGGGTAATGTTTATTGGATGAAGCTGTACATAAATGCAAGATGGGAAACTCTATCCTCATTTGCCATATTTGAAATGGCAAATGGAGCAAGTGTGTACACTGGAAAGACTATCAGCCTCACAAAACAGATCTGACTTTTCAAATTTTCCTTCAACCTGCCTCAAGTAATTGGGCATATGAAACTAAATAAGGAGAAAACCAAAAATAATCCACTGACCATCTTTTCCAGCTCCCAAATTACTGTCCTTGACAGTGGGTCTCTAATGCAGACTTTTTAGGAAGAAAGCAAATAACACATGTACAACTTTCTAAAAATATAAAACATGTTGTTTTCTAAGAGTCAGTGTAAGATATCCCAAACAGAAGCATACTCATAAGTCACTTTTATACATTTCAGCGTGCCCCATTCATCATATACACTCTCGGTTTCTTGAGCATACCCTCGACTATGAAGATCACATGCTAGGAGCCGGGCTTCTAGTAGAGGGATAAATACAAATTCACTAAGCTTTGCATTCATTTAAAATACGATGTGACGTGGCTTCAAACTACACTATACCTTAAATGCTAAATAAACAACAGTTCATGTCTCACGTAATTTTAACAAACACACCTAGAGGGTATTTTACACGCTAATTACTGAAAAAGCATTTCTTTTTAAAAGAAGAAAAACAAAGCGGTCTCTGGGTTTGATTAGGAGTCTGGGAAATAAAAATTATTTTCTTCTATTGTTGGCTGAGTCAGTAAATATTTGCCTTGGCTCTTTCATTCCATAATGTGACCGAACACTGCAATCTCCCAGAATCTGTGTTAAAAAAATTATTTTACATGAAGAATGCAGAGGAAATAATACTATTTTTTAAAAAGTGACTGAGCAAAGCACTTAGACCTAATAAAAGCAGCTTTACTAAGAACGATGTTAGCAGTTTCAGAGAGAAGCAGTGGAACTGGGAGGGACCACTGTGAGACCACGCACTTGCTTTTTTGAAACTTCTGTTCTTTAATTTCCTCACATACAAAGGGAAATACCAAAGTAGCATGATTCAAGATCAAGTTTCATAATTTATGACTTCTGGGTGATTAAGAAGCTAATGTTTTGAAAATCTTTTGTTGAGCTTCTTGTCACTACAATCTGTATTCTGAATGAGTCTAGGATGAATCATATAAATGCTACCTTTTCTTGGGGTTTGGGGGGTTTCAATGGTTATGTGTGCATGTGTGAATATGTATATACACACAGATGTTTGTGTATGTGTTCAGAGACAAATAAATGACACAAAGGTAGAATTATACCCTGAACAGATGAGGAACATTATCTTATCTTTCTTCTTATCAAACCAGGTTTAAATAAAATCATTATCCTTGCACTGGTTACCACAGGTTTTTCATTATAACAAATGCAAGTCATTATGATATTGAATAAACTCATCACTGACATTTGGGTCAATGGGGAAAACATCCAAACATCATCAGGAAATTGGTAATAGCAAGAAGTACATAAAAGTGCCACAAATACTTTAGAAAAAAATGTATTCTGGTGTTCCTACATGCAACATCAGTTCCATTCTGATGAACTGTGCCAAGTATCAAATATTACTGGGAAGGAAACAGAAAAAAAAAGGTAAGCTTTTTATTTTCTGTCCTATATCAACATGAAGCCACAAATTGGGCATTAAAACATTGACTTTGTTAACCACGATTGACTGTTTAGAAACCATTAGGAGGCTTAATATTATGGCTGTACAGGATACATTTTGTCCTTTCAAAAGAAAATCTAAAGACAAAATTTGAAAAGGAGCTCCTGGTGAATAAAAGCTTTTTCTTTTCCATTTGCTTCTCTTGTGTGTGTTAGGTTTTTTTTTTTCCTTTTAAAATCTTAGCCCACCCAATACTCTTTGGCAGCAGCAGCTGCCCAGCGGGGTCACTCTGATTTTCTAACCAGGGGACACAGTATTTGAAAATGCTTCCCGTCAGCGTTAATGCCAGCGCTCCTTTATGGGCTGGCCAGCTGGTGTGGCTGCTGCAGGGAACCGGGGGGTCAGCACACACTCCTCAAAAGACCAAAGCCATTTTTGGCACTAAGAGCCCATAACTAGAACCTTCAGTTGAAAGGACCATTTTCAAGCAATAAAGTGATTCTGGTACAAAAGTAAACCGACTCACCCCAGGTAAAGTTTTAATATTGTGCAGTGCATTCTGGGCCTCAAGTGCAGCTTTTCTTGTATAAAATGTTACGAAACAACAACCTACAGAGAGAAATGAAAAGGTTTTAGAAATTTCTGTGAATGCTTTGCTTAGATATAATGGAGACTGTGGCGAACAAATAAGCTACTTAAAAGGATGCACAATTTAAAAATAATAAAGCATATGAGAACGGCAATAACAACATATCAAGCATTTACACAGTACCTTTTCATCCTAAATCATATTTATTAGCTTTACCCACTTTGGAGATCAATTCCTGACTCCGTGCCTCACCTCTCTGGAATACAGCTATTCAGAAAGGAGGGTGGAGGGTGGTGGTGGAATGGGTGAGGTGTGAATGGGACCTGCATTATACCAGCTACATGAAGAGAAGTATTTCATCACAATAACAGCAGCACAAGCTTACATTAATTGTAATTTTCTTAAAGGGTATCTCCAGAACATCACACTTTTGAAAGACTTTCTAATCTCACAGGTTCAGACAACTGTATGATAAGCTTCTTAAAAGCTGGGCTAGTGCCTTCTTCCTTATCTCCACCACAGTACATCAGATGTCAGTGGACTGTGGCCCATGCATTACATAGGCTGCAGCATACAAACTGGCAACATGTTGATTCATCCTTTTCAAGAGCCTGTGGGAGCTCCCGGCTCTTCAGGGCAGGCCAGCATATATCTTTCTCCCAGCCAACCTCCTCCACCAAAGAGTTGTATGGAAATCCTAGGCCATTCCTTCTGGGTCCTGGAGGAGGGTTTGCACCTTCTTCAACTTGTAGATAAAGACAAAATATTGGCTAACAATTTGTTCATCAGTATGCAGTTTCTTAGCACAATTAGTTTGGGAAAAGGATAGGACAAAAAATTCTGCAATTAAAGGAATAAAGATGCTAACCTTTGATCTGGGCTGTCTTTGTTAAGTGGTTGAAGAAAAAAGTCAAGTGATGTATTCACCAAGACTAGATATTTTATCTTGACTTTACTAAAGGAACGTAATGTATGGAGCCAGACAAGCTTTGAGAGGTTCTCCCATGCCAGGGGGAAAATAAAGTATGATCTCATTCATGGAGGATTCTTAAAGACATCTCAGATTCTTCCTCATCTGGAACCTTGTCATTTTACACTGGATTTAGTTAGAGTCTACTGACAGTCAATACATATAAAATCTTTACCTTTTGGACAAGGTAGACTATGACCATAGCATCTTGGCATTTGAAAAACTCCGTGTGCCCAAGGATCAGAAACTCTTCAAATATATCACTTGAATGATGAAGGGAATTGAACATTATGACATTTCTTCAAAGAATTGCAGCTGAAGAGACTGGCCATTTTCACAAGTGTCTTATTTCAGCTATTTTGAGTTCTATGACCAGAATCCACTTGGCCTTGTTTCTTGATGGTAGATTTTTTACTGAACTGATCAACTTCACTAGTGAGTTCAGCTTCATTAGTGTGATGTAAGCCCCGAACAAGGCATAGGAATTGCTTCCTATCAGGGAATACTTTCCAATAGAAAACTAACATCACAGCTTCCAGTAGCCATTTTTAGAAGAAAAATATCAACCATGTCTCATTAGGCTTGGTATAGAAAGAAAAACAGGACAAGGCTTACTAAATGCTTCCAGTAAACACAGTCTCAGTAAGTTCTCCTTTCCCTGTCCTGGGCTTATAAGGTTAGCTTCCAGATAAGGAAGCAATGGGGAAGTTGTGAATTACCACCTCAGTTAATAATCACAGTTTCAAAAAAAAAGAAAAAAAGAAAAAAACAAAACAGAAAGCAGAATCTTATACTTTCAAGCAGGTAACTTTTGGGGATGAGGTGTTTAAAAAAAGAAGATTTAGGAATGGAGCAGTTTACTGGGTGAACAAAAGGAAATTACGAAAGAGTAAGTTCAGAAGATGCAAAACCGACACCAGTTTGGCCATGATGGAGCCAAGAATGAAGAGTTTAGGTTGGCCTGGAAGAACAGTGTTATGACAAGGAAAATGCAAATAGACAATAGAGTATTGAAAAACGCTAAGATAAAGGCAACACGGAACAATACTGATGTAAAGTGAGCAGATTGTGTGCACTTCTGTGTGAACCAGCTGTGGAGAGCTTTGACCAACACACAAAGGGAGTGCTCCTGCCTTAGACACGCAAGCAAAATCCCTGCATGTCCTGCTGCCTGAGAATCTACCAGGACGGTGTAGTCTGTTTGCTATTTATATATTAAAATACTATCCTTGAGGAAGGAGACATTTAATTGTTCCTGGTTATTACACCTTAGTGTGATTTTAGCTACTTTAAAGTGTCTTCCTCTTGAACAAAGTTCTTAGCGAAAAGGTGGGTGGTTTTTGTTTTTCAGAAAGGGAGAGACTGAAGCTTTATCTGAGCCTGGTGGGATGGCAGGTGAACAGGACAAAGGAAGGATGAAAGGCGTCTAACATACAGAAGAGGAGATGGGAAGATCCCCAGGATCTCAAATGGTTTCCAGTTTCATCCAAGGTTCACTCCGCCTTTGCAACTAGTAAGGTGGAGTCAGTGACTTATCACTACAGATCCTCTTCCAACTATGCATAGCTCTGAAGTGTTTCAGTTCAAAATGTATACTCATTTAAACAAATACTCTTTAAGATCATGCAGGGAGAAGCTCTAGTTCCAGTGTCCAGGAGACACATAAGAGGATCTCCTAGGTAACACTGCTAATATACCTTGCTGGTCATCTGTCTGACTCAAGAGCTCAGACCCAGCACAGCTCCACAGGTGCTGTGTTTTGGCAGAGAAGCGTTCAGCCTTTTTGCAAATTCCAGATTGGGATGGGATCTCATCTTCAGGTGGGCACAGCTCGTTGCCATAGTCCACGGCTTGACAAGCCCAGCCCAGTCTGGATTTCTGCCCCCATTCACAGCCTCAGGGGGGTACCCTTGTGCAATGAGCAAGTAACACAAATGTGGGGTCCTGGGTAGACAAGAAGGCTGGGAATATTAACCCCTAGATTCTTTTGTTTTTCCCCACATTTAGTTCCTGAATGAGTTACAGGGGGAAATATATTACTTCCTCGTACCTTAGTTTCACCAGTTAAAAAATTATTTATTTTTGAGACAGGATGTCACTCTGTTGCCCTGGCTGGAGTGCAGTGGTGTGATCATAGCTCACTGCAGCCTTGAACTCCTTGGCTCAAACAGTTCTGCCCCTTCCCTGAGTACCTGGGACTACAGGTACATGCTACCATGCCTGACTAGTTTTTAAACATTTTGTAGAGATGGGGGACCATGTTGCCCAGGCTGATCTTGAACTCCTGGCCTCAAGTGGTCCTCCCGCCTTGGCCTCCCAAAGCCTTCAGATTATAGGCATAAGCTACTATGCCTAGCCTAGTCTCATCAGAAAGTAAAAACCAAGTCTGCCTAATATCCCCCTAAAACTACATGGATATATAGCCAGAGTGCTTCATTCAGGACCAAAAAAGAAAAAGGGTCAAAGCATTCTTAACTTCTATTAGGCTAAAGAAGTCTTACGCTTTGTTCGGCATGCAGAACGGTTCGTTTAACAAGTACAGTGTTTGGTTAAGTTATGTTAAAATTTTCAGGATGAATACTTCCAAATTGAAATAGTCAGCTTATATGCAGCAATTAGTGTTTTTCCCCAACAGGACTTTAGTTCGTACCTTTCCAGATACTGGAATGTGTTTGAAAGACTTTCTATGAATCTTCTCCTAGCTAACAACTATAGTCTTTTCCTCCACCTATCACTTAATATGCTCCCGTAAACTTTAGGATCACTGACCTACAGACAATATTTCAATGAAGAGAGAAATATAATTATTTTCCCTGAAATGGCAATTATTATGGCAAAAGGTCAAGGAGCTACTACAGATCCCTGAAAACCCATGAAGGCTCAACAGGATGAAATCTTCTTTCTTGCCAGCCCTAACCAAATATACAGCTGTTAAGGGAACCACCTGTCTCCTAGATTTCCCCACGCCAGCTGTAACTCAGGTCTGAAATATACTGGAATCCTTTCCAGGTCAGCTGCAGCACCAGATGGCTCAGCAGCCTGATTCAGGGGACAAGCCTCCTCCCAAGCAGGGTGTGTTTCCAACATCAGTGGAAGGTGGGTAGCTACACATCTTTAACACCCAGGCGCTCTTCAATGGTCACTGGTTGCACCATGCATCAGAGGGGACACTCCGTTGGGCTTCAGATTTCATCCCCTGAATCCCCCTTTCCCTATAGTCCATGGAGTGGAGAGAAAGGTCCGCCTCCATGTTACAGGTGACTGGCAGGGGCTCTGGGGATTAGCACAGTCTGATGCAGTCAGATGAACCAGGTGGTTCTGCATGTCTCAATCCTCCCATTGCTGCTTAATGCTGGTCATTTCTGCAGCTTCACATTTTTCCACTTTGCTCATTTGACACTGTCTAATAAGCCTGCACTGCAGGTTCACATCGCCGCATATCCACTCATCCAGGAGCTTCTGCCAGTGGCAGCAGACTATTTAGAAGAGACAAACATGATGCTCCATGCCCAGGTGACTTCAGGATTTCCTTCAAGGAACTTCCTGAAACAATTCACTGTAAATAGTTAAAACTTTGGTCCTTGAAGCAAGAAAACCCAAAAACACAAAAAACACCATCCTCTATCAAGGTGCCAGTTTATCAAGCCTCTCCCACGACTCCCCACCAGGACTCTAAAAATTCACAGGTCAATCAGGTCCAGTGGATAACTTGGGAGAGGTGATTCCAGAACCAAATATCACAGTCTCAGGTCCATACAGAACTTAGAAGTTCCACTAGTGATGACTTCTCCTGCTGACTACGAAAAGCCTGTGCTGATTCTCTGTAACTTAAAGTGGAAACACACTAGATCTTATTGGCCACTGATGTCACTGTGATCACTGTCAACATCTTCCAGGGCCCCTCGGAAGGGAATGTAAGACGGAAAAAGCACAGAAGGTAGGTCGGGGGACATCATGCACTGTCTATGAAGGTAGGCCCGGGAGAGCCTCACAGGGAGCATCTCCAAGCGGCCAGGAAGCAGCAAGAAGACCCTGGGCACCAAGGGAAGGAGAGAAGTACAGAAATCCCTGGTTTCCTATTTCCCACCTGTCACCCTATTTCCCCAGAGGTCTGCTGCAGGGATGTGGACACTTTTGACGCCTAGATTCCCAGAAATTGGTAAGTTTAACAATACAGTTGCATATGTTCGGCTTGGAAAGCAATCTGTAATCAGTATTATAATTGTGAGCTATGATTATACCATCATGGATCAGAAGTGGAGAGTGGCAATTCCCAGAGAGGCTGAGTGTGACGTACTCCACACAGGGTAACTGATGTCTCACTGTATTTTTTCACTAATAGTTTCTGCTGTCATGAAGAGTTCCCTCAGGTATTTTGCTTGCTTAGCTGCTAGATAATTTGAGACAGTGATATGAGATTTTTGCTGTTTCCAAAGATAAAGCCCCAAAGACCAAGGTAGCCACACACAGACACACACACACATACACTCTCTCTCTCTCACACACACACACACACATACACACACACACACACGACAGTATATTTAAAATCATAAAGAAAACACTCAACTGTACTGAAAGACTTCAATTTTAAATGATCAAGTAGATTCATCCTCAAAAAAAACCATCTGGATTATCACAAACCTTTTCAAACCACAGCTGTTTCCCTTGAAAATCTTTACTTGGAAACTCTGGGTAATAATACTCACAGAAAAAAAAATGTACTGATATATAAAGATAACCAGTTTATATCATGGTTTGCTGTGAGTCAAAGAGCAATAAGGTATTTACATTTTTCAAGGTAGAGACAGTGTAGACACCAGTCTAGACAAAGGTATAATGAGGTCAGATTTTAAAACTCATTCTTCCCTTAAGAAAACTGACACCATAACTCATTAAAGCAACTTCCTCCAAGGTTTCTAAACCAAGGTTTGATGCTATAAGACACCATTTTAAAAAGGCAGATTTTTTTTTTTTTTAAATCCCTCGACTCCACAAGGCAATATGAACAAGGCAATTTTTGTTTTAAAGGACCGGATCTCACTCGGTTGTCCAGGTTAGAGTGCAGTGGTGCAATCATGTTAACTTCGAACTCATGAGCTAAAGTGATCTTCTCTGCTAGAGGCTCCTGAGTATCCAGGACTGCAGGCATGTGCCACCTGATTTTTAAATTATTTAGTAGAGACTGGGTCTTACTATGTTGCCCTGTCTGTTCTCAAACTCCTGGCCTCAAATGGTCCTCCTGTCTTGGCCTCCCAAAGTGCTACAATTACAGACATGAGCCACTGTGCCTGGCTGAAGCAGTTTTTAAAATTACATTCATTTTCTTTTTAAAAATTGGCATTTTAGATAGGGCGTGCTGGCTCAGGCCTGTAATCCCAGCACTTTGGGAGGCTGAAATGGGCAGATCACGAGGTCAGGAGTTCCAGACCAGTCTGACCAATGTGGTAAAACCCCATCTCTACTAAACATACAAAAATTAGCCGGGCATGGTGACACATGCCTATAGTCCCAGCTACTCAGGAGGCTGAGGTACAATTGCTTGAACCTGGGAGGTGGAGGCTGCAGTGAGTTGAGATCACGCCACTGCACTCCAGCGTGGGTGACAGAGTAAGACACTTTTTCAAAAAAAAAAAAATGGCATTTTGTTTTTTGACACAATATTTATATACATTTATGGGTATTGTGGTATTGTGATACATATATACAAAGTACAATGACCAGATCCAAGGCAGGAGGACAGTGACTTGAGTCGTTTTCAATTATTCAAATAGTGGCTCATCATCTGCAGGGCAGGAACTTGGGATCACGGGCCAACAAGTCACAATGCCCAAGGCGGGAGCTGACCCCGCGTAGCAAGGCTGGTGTTACTAAGGCATCCCTCCTGACTCCTCCAAAGACACCAGCCTGAAACGAGGAGAAAGTCCCCTGTGTAAGGTGTTCTCTACCATGTCAGTGGGGAAGTTTCTGTAAAGTTCTAGTTCTAATTGCTAATTCTTTTTCTGCTATGACTCTTCAGTAATATCTTATTAGGTGAAATTGTGGAACATTTTCTGGAATACAAAATAACTATGCAACTTGAGGTTGTATAGTTATAACAGGAGACAAAGTGAAAAAGGTTTCCTACAATTCTGCGGCTAAGCTGGTCAATTAAAAACCATTTCCATTACGGAGCTTATGGGGTTGGGCATGAGAACAACTGTCTCCCTCCTAAGTGGACTCTGCCCCAGGGTAAAGACAGGCCTGTCCCCATCTTCAAGGCCATTCAACATCTCACACATATGAAAATGTACTATTTTCTAAATCTAAGCACATCAACACTTGAAAACAGCCCCAGACTGATCATCTGATGACTAAACACTGTGTGTGTGTTTTTTTTTTTTTTTTTTTAAAGTAATAGTCCTAGCAGACAACTTCAATTCGAGTTATATTCCAATTCAAGACATCAAAAAAGTCATCATGTTGTAAGCAGAAAATTCCTTTACGGGCTGCCTTGGAATTCTATGGGGCTGACAGATCAAGGGACTAAGGCCCTAGAAGGCTAAATTAGTGAACCCGCATGGTTTTTTTTTTCCTTTCTGTGAATGAAGCTCTCTTTTGTACGTGCATTTGCAAGCAAAGCAGGTGCCTGCTTCACACAAGTCAAATTGCAGTTGGGATCTTGGCTTCTTGTCAAGTCAGGAGCATGCAAGCCAGTTTAAGTCAAAAGAGGACACACTCCTCATACTTGATTCCCCTTGTCATCTATTTTCTCCCTCAATCCGAGCCACTGGGAGGAGAATTTAATACTTTTTTTTTTTTCAAGAGTACAAAGGTTGTGGATCTAAGTGGTACATTTTGTGCTCAAGGGAATATCCCATGCACTATGGTTTCAGCTCTCAATCACTGGCTTTGCCCCTGCCAGGACCCCCTACTTTCACTTTCTACAAGGCAGTTAAAGGTTCAAAAAACCCATCAAAAATCCCCTGCATTAAAATTTTCAAGAAAAAAAAAAGGAGTCCCTTTTCCATGGTAGAAGGTGATTTACACCCTCAGCATCTTGAAAGGCAATGATAAAATGCCATCCTTAGAAAATACAAGAAGCCTTAGGACATGATTTGGGACCCTATAGGGTCGACCACCAATGTATCCCTTTTTTTCATCCCAAAGTCCAACCATCAAGAAGAACTGGCGCTGCTACGAAAGGTCACATCAGGTCACTATGACCGACTCTAGGCCCCACAGTGCTGGGCCCTTGGGCTGAATTCCTGCAGCTGGGTCCTCCACGCAGTGCTCCCTCCCTTTCTAGGAGTGCTAGATACAACTGAACAAGTGATGCCACCAATTTCACGAGCGACATCTGAAACCCAGGCCCCTTGCATCTCAGCTCTCTTAGGTATTCCTGCCTGTAATTTCTTTATCATGGCTCCCCTGCACTTGATGCTGAACTTGGGTGGCCGTAATGACATAAACTGAGAGACACAAGAACCACATGCATGAAAAAAGTACCGATCACAGCACAAGTTAGTTAAAGGGAGAACCACCAAGAAGATCAGACAGATCGGTGCTGTACTGCTCCTCCACACTTTTACACCTTTAAACTCAACACTATAAAAAATAAAATTAGGGCCAGGTGCAGTGGCACATGCCTGTAATCCCAGCACTTTGGGAGGCTGAGGGGGTAGATCACGAGGTCAAGAGATTGAGACCATCCTGGCCAACGTAGTGAAATGCCATCTCTACTAAAAATACAAAAATTAGCTGGGAGCGGTGGTGAGCATCTGTAGTCCCAGCTACTTGGGAGGCTGAGGCGGGAGAATCACTTGAACCTGGGAGGTGGGGGTAGAGGTTGCAGTGAGTCGAGATCGTGACTCTGCGCTGCAGCCTGGCGACCGGGTAAGACTCCATCTCAAAAAATAAATAAATAAATAAATAATAAAATAAAATAAGAAGTTAGAGTAGCATTGCCTTCTCATGGCTTCCATGCCTTTCAGATAGAATCGTAGAATTTTACAAGTAGCTCATGTTGGGAGTCGGGAAACAGCACTCCAAAATAAAGGCCACACATGAAAAAGTTTCTCTCTGACCTCCCACCCTCCTGTCTCTCAGTCCCAGCCTCCCCTAAGCCCAGCCACAGAAAGTAGAATCCCTCTTCCCCATAGCAGGTCACAGAAGCCAGAGCCCCCTTTCCCCTAAGCTAGCCATAGAACTGAAAAACACTGCTCTAACTTTCCCTCCCGCTGTTCTGTATAAAACTGGCCAGAAACAAATTCTCTGACCTACCTTGGTTGACTGCAGGTCCTAAGACCCCCATTCCAGGGAAGGTCCTTCCCACCCCAAGAAGGAAGAATGCTGCTCAGAGAGGCCAAGGAGAACTTAGACAGGCTGGCCTTGCCGGATGTCCCTGCTCAGTCTATTAGCGTTACATCATGTCCTTTCTGCCCTATCACATTACTACATGGCTGAGCATACTTTGTGGAACCTAAGCATGCGAATGAACCTACGCACACTTTGCTGGACCTAAGCATAAAATTTTCCCTGTATCCTTGGGTCTGCATGCCGAAGGCACCTGTGTCACAAAAACTGTGATCTAATAAACCTGTGTGCCTTTTCTCCTGTTGACCTGCTGCTTGTCAGGGATTCTCAGTGAACCTTCAGAGGGCCAACGGGAGATTTTCTCTTGGCCCCTACACTAGCACTACCAGCCTAACCCCCTACACCTTCCCACTCTACAGATGGGAAAACACCAGTCACAGGTTAGCAGGCTGCTCCCCAGTCACACCAGGAGCCAAGAGCAAAGCCAAAAGCATCCCAGCAACCAGTGGTTGATGAGCACCCCTCAAAGTCTATGCCTCTCATGGGGAAAATGTCCCTGTCCAATTCACTCTGAAAGATCTGCCTCACATTCTGTTCATGTCGCCTAAAATGGCTCTTTCTAACCTAAACCTCTCATCTGAACGCTGCTCCAACAGTCACCTAAGACAACCCTTTTTCCCCACCTAAAAGTGGGACTTCCTTCCACAGCTAGAGTAGCAGCTACCCAAACACAAATGCCTCATCCTGCAGAAATCAACTTTTAAGGAAACCGTATTCAATTAGCTTGGTTTTATGGAGTTTGATATAATTAACACCCTGATGTCAGCAGTATTACCATCTGGCTACTACCTAGGAAGCTGAGGAACGATGCTGCCATGGCCCTTCCATCCGTGAGTTATGTGGACTCCACAGTCTAGATCACCAAGCACCATCCCAGGAGTTCCCCAGGGAAACTTCCACTGATAGCGCGGGACCTGCACTTCTCTCCAGCCACCTGCGACAGTCGTGCAATGCTCCACCAACATCCTTCCTCACTTTTCCACCAAGATTCCTTGAAGACAGCAAATCTGAGCCACCTTTTTCAGCCCGGGAGGGAACCATGATCTCACTGGGCTTAGGGGTGACCCTATACCTTCCCTCCAGCTCTCTACCTGACACGCTATGGCCATATTTCCGTCAACTGGCCATGAGAGCCAGGCCCCTGGCAGCCTTCTGCTGCCCTGGGGACTTTCTCTGGAGGATCCATCTTCTGTTATTTCCATGGGCCTGTGAAGACTGCCAAACTACCTCTGATTTCTGTGAGGAAAATGGAGTTTTTCCTTTTTGACCTAGATTAAATTGACTGCATTTTCAACCCTCTTGGGAAAGCAAACGCGGCCTAATGTGCACAGCTATGTGTGTACTGTAACACTTCCTCACCCATTATTACATAAATTCCAACCAAAGCACGACACAGATAGAAAAGGTATCAAGGGCAAAATTGCTGAAATCTGCTTTTCCCCTTCTCTGGTTCTTGGAAACAAGCCACTTATGTTCAACCATTTCAATTGTTTAATAGCTATGAAAGTATTTGAAGAATTTCAGCATCATCCTTTTTTCCCCCTGATGGGACAATCATCGTGTTCAGCTGTCTCCTGAACTCCCCTACTCTGCTCTGGGCGTCAACATGGTAAATTCATGGGTGACACATGCATCAAGGCCCCCAGGGGGTGGCATGAAGAAAGGCGTCTCCTTTGTCAGAGAAAATGTCACTTGACTATTGGAAGGAAAGGTAATAAACTAGCCATAGAATTGATGATGCTTTATATTTTTCAAATACTCATTCCAAAGTAGTGAGGAGAACCGTATTTTTTCTGGGAAGGTAACGAAGAATGAAAAACATCAGATTGAACACAAGAGGCCAACTAGAGGGTGTGACTTCCTTAAAGGCAGCATAATTGGCCCAACACCCTGGCCAGCTGGTTTCCTGGGAGTCTTCCAGGTGAGGGGAAGACAAGTGGCTGAGTGGCAGGCAGGCCTTCAGGCTGACCAAACCATGACCACTTCCCATACGCCAAGGAGGCATCACAGGGTTAAACGTGGTATTAGGTAGTTCTGTCTTGAATCCAATTAAAAAGGATTTAGTTTCTAAAGTACTGAGGGACCTCATTAGAAGGAAGTTTCTAATGTAAGGTTATTTCATAGTACAGATTCTCTAGAGGATAGGATAGCATTATAATTAGGAGGCTAGTGGCAATGAGAGTAGGTTAGAATCACATCTATTTTCCTATGATTCTCAATTCACAGCACACTGGGCTTCCACGCCAGGCCCATCTCTCCAGCTCCCACTTCACTACCGTGCTTTCATGTGCATCAGCCTGAATTCCCTGGAGTAAGAATACAGGCCCCTTATTGTCAGCCTGAAGAAAAGACAGCTCCGTTCTGTTCCTGAGCTCCTATCCATGGTATTCTAACTTATTACTCATCTGTTCTAGGTGCCTCTGAACTCTCAAAAGGAGTATTTGACATCTGAAGCACAACAAAGGTATTTTTTCGGGAACTGGAATGAGGAAGTCATTATCTACTTCCTCACTCTGGTCTTTACAGTCCAAGAGAAATGGAGAGGTAAACCCTTTGGCTATAGAAATCGAAGGCTAAGCTGAAGAAAACATTTGTACTTACTGTAGATTTTTTTTCTTGTTGGATATGATGCTGGAGAACTAATATTTATGGCCGTTATAACTGTCTCCACCCTACTCTGGCAATAACTGAGCCGCATTTCATGTGTATGGAGATCAGAGAATGAGATGTTTTTCCTTATTGCCTGGAACAGCAGGAATCATTTAAGAAATTCAATTTCGGGGCCAAGGTGGTCACTGAATTGTCATGGCAGAGACCAAGACAGTTTTCAAAGTGATGCTGGAAATTCTTCTCATGCTCATTCATAATCTTTGCAGTCAGGCCAGTATAGTCATCCCTGATAAGCATCAGAGGCTGATGGCTTCACCTCCCTAAGCCTCTGGTTCTTAACAACATGGGGTTAGTGACAGCTGTATCATAGGTGTATCATATTAAACCAAACAATGCATGAAAATGTTTAACATACTTGCTGGTATGTAAATAAGAGAGTTTAGTAAATGTTAGCAGCTACTGTCCACTTTAAATTTATCATGTTTCTCCACAGAGCCCTGAGCCCTAGCAGACACTCTCCCTTTGAGGCAGGTAAGGGATAGGTAGATTTACTGCACTTTTGTAACAAATGCAGTACAGAAATGCAGTTGCAACAGGCCTGCTGCAGGCTGTGCTGCTGCTGTGCATCCCTGGGAGGAAGGGAGGGTAGGGAAGCTGCTTTTCTAAGTGATGACCATGAGCCCTTTAATAGGGCTTAGAATTGATTGTGTTGTCTTGCTTTCTGAAGTAATTACTTGGAACTAGCAGAGTTCACCCATTCGCATGGCCTATGAATATGCTGAAAATCCATTTACGTGGCCTCTAAATAGTCAATCAATTTTAATGGAATCATTTTCATGACTTTCTTATTCAGGGTAAAACAGAATTTCCCCCAAGTGTATGCTCTATGATCTGCCCCCAAGAGGCAAAAAAAATCCCTAAAATTGTCTGTCATTTAAAATAAAACCTACGGCTAAGGAGGACACCCAGGTTTCTACTACACGAATTCAACCACAGATTTGTCACTTCCCTTTATTTCAGCAGCAAAGAAAAAACAAAAGCAGCAACACTGGGCTTTGCAAGAAGATGTGATGTCCCAAATGCCTGTGATGAGGTCAGGATGAGGAGAAGGAAAGGTCCGGCAGAGGTCTGGGCCATAGGCCACCATTGGTGTCAGGCACCTCTCAGACACGGGGTTTCCAGCAGCTGGATTTTATTCTGAGGGTTCCCCTCACACGGGGATCAGGTGCAGAAGATCACTGTTGTCTGATGATGGTTCTGCTGCCACACTCCCCTGTTCTCCTAAGGAATACAGCTCTTTGCGGGTGGCTGCTACCTCTTAGGCTTCCTTGGTTCCCCCGCCCAAGGCATGGCCTGGTGCCAGGCATGGGAAGTTCCTACTGAAAACTCAGGAGATGACTCCCGCCAGGGCACCTGCACATCTACTTCCTTTAGAGCAACACGGTGTTCTTTTTGACTTCGAGTTCCATGAGCCTTTCTGATGCAGGTTCCTGGGGGTAAAAACAGTCCATGCAATACTATCTAGCCCATTTCCTGTGAAATGACTCTGGTATAGTTACTTCCAGCCTAAGACAGACATGGTTTAATGGCTAGGTAATATAAATTTTGTTTGATCCATTTAGTATGCACAGTGCCAAGCCCACAATCTGGCACAAAGAAAACACCAAATAAAGGCTGCCTTCTTTTCTTCCTTCTAACTGTATAATTTTAGGGGCACTATGAAGGGTTTCTTGATATCCAGAGTGATCAAATAATTCATTCCCCAAGTGAGGACACTTTTGAAAGTGGAGGGGAAAATGCTAATGATTCTGGGACAGCAGAAGAAACCCAGGCTGGTGCAGGCAAACCCTCCACTCTCCTCCTCTTCTGACCTCTCCCCCAGTCTTTCCGCTCATCTTCTGAGCTTCATCCTTTCAGTGTGAGGCTCCGATTCACAGTAAAATAAAAATGCCTCAGAAGACACAACTCTTCAATCTGTTTCCCAAGCATTTACACTGCAGTATAAATGAATATTACAGCTACCGGCTTTGATAAGAGTTTACATAGTGAGAACATGGGCATTGGGGCATGAGGGGATATCCTTAAAGGAGGAGGAGGACCCCCAAAATGGGGTTGGCTGGGGAGAAAGTGACAAACTTCAGTCACATTGTAATTCTGAAAAGGGTCAGTTCTGGATTTGACAGCAATCAACTTTAAATGCTGCACTGAAGAGAGAAAAAAGATCTTAGCAACCATCTGGTTTAAGTTATCACTTCCAGTTAAAGACGCAGAGGCATGGAGAGGGGGTGTCTTGGCAGAGTCGCCCCTCTGGTTCCTGATAAAGCATAGGCCTAATTCTAGTTAGGTGGATTCAACTTGTCAAAAGCTGCTCTGCTTCTTCATTGACCCACGTCTCTAATCACAGAGAGCGTGTGGCTTTTTTTCAGAAAATATTTGTGTACCTGATTATGGATACTAAAACAATAAAACACATGGTCCTTGTACTTGATGTGCTTTCAATTTAGCTGCTCCCTCATTAGCAGGTAGGAGGAGGATTTATCTTCTTTGCTCAAGAATCTCTCTCTGGAACACCTCAGAGGGAAAAGTAAAATATTTCCTTCATTTCACGGTAAAAAAAACTCTCCACACCACACACTGATAAGCAGCCACTGGGTTTTGTTTCAGGAAGAGCACGCCACCTATAAATCCTCCCCATGCTGCTTGCATGCTGTAGTAGTATTTGATCTAAAAACTTTCATTTTTCTCAGTCATTGCCAATGACACTTATTCTTCTATTAAACCTTTAGAAAAAAAGAAAAGAAATATCCTGCAGGCTCCTATTCCTTCCCTCGATGACTGAATGAAGACAGATTTCTGAGTATTTTTAGCCCTTTGGATTCTAGGGCCACTGCGCATGCCCCACACACANAAATAAATAAATAAATAATAAAATAAAATAAGAAGTTAGAGTAGCATTGCCTTCTCATGGCTTCCATGCCTTTCAGATAGAATCGTAGAATTTTACAAGTAGCTCATGTTGGGAGTCGGGAAACAGCACTCCAAAATAAAGGCCACACATGAAAAAGTTTCTCTCTGACCTCCCACCCTCCTGTCTCTCAGTCCCAGCCTCCCCTAAGCCCAGCCACAGAAAGTAGAATCCCTCTTCCCCATAGCAGGTCACAGAAGCCAGAGCCCCCTTTCCCCTAAGCTAGCCATAGAACTGAAAAACACTGCTCTAACTTTCCCTCCCGCTGTTCTGTATAAAACTGGCCAGAAACAAATTCTCTGACCTACCTTGGTTGACTGCAGGTCCTAAGACCCCCATTCCAGGGAAGGTCCTTCCCACCCCAAGAAGGAAGAATGCTGCTCAGAGAGGCCAAGGAGAACTTAGACAGGCTGGCCTTGCCGGATGTCCCTGCTCAGTCTATTAGCGTTACATCATGTCCTTTCTGCCCTATCACATTACTACATGGCTGAGCATACTTTGTGGAACCTAAGCATGCGAATGAACCTACGCACACTTTGCTGGACCTAAGCATAAAATTTTCCCTGTATCCTTGGGTCTGCATGCCGAAGGCACCTGTGTCACAAAAACTGTGATCTAATAAACCTGTGTGCCTTTTCTCCTGTTGACCTGCTGCTTGTCAGGGATTCTCAGTGAACCTTCAGAGGGCCAACGGGAGATTTTCTCTTGGCCCCTACACTAGCACTACCAGCCTAACCCCCTACACCTTCCCACTCTACAGATGGGAAAACACCAGTCACAGGTTAGCAGGCTGCTCCCCAGTCACACCAGGAGCCAAGAGCAAAGCCAAAAGCATCCCAGCAACCAGTGGTTGATGAGCACCCCTCAAAGTCTATGCCTCTCATGGGGAAAATGTCCCTGTCCAATTCACTCTGAAAGATCTGCCTCACATTCTGTTCATGTCGCCTAAAATGGCTCTTTCTAACCTAAACCTCTCATCTGAACGCTGCTCCAACAGTCACCTAAGACAACCCTTTTTCCCCACCTAAAAGTGGGACTTCCTTCCACAGCTAGAGTAGCAGCTACCCAAACACAAATGCCTCATCCTGCAGAAATCAACTTTTAAGGAAACCGTATTCAATTAGCTTGGTTTTATGGAGTTTGATATAATTAACACCCTGATGTCAGCAGTATTACCATCTGGCTACTACCTAGGAAGCTGAGGAACGATGCTGCCATGGCCCTTCCATCCGTGAGTTATGTGGACTCCACAGTCTAGATCACCAAGCACCATCCCAGGAGTTCCCCAGGGAAACTTCCACTGATAGCGCGGGACCTGCACTTCTCTCCAGCCACCTGCGACAGTCGTGCAATGCTCCACCAACATCCTTCCTCACTTTTCCACCAAGATTCCTTGAAGACAGCAAATCTGAGCCACCTTTTTCAGCCCGGGAGGGAACCATGATCTCACTGGGCTTAGGGGTGACCCTATACCTTCCCTCCAGCTCTCTACCTGACACGCTATGGCCATATTTCCGTCAACTGGCCATGAGAGCCAGGCCCCTGGCAGCCTTCTGCTGCCCTGGGGACTTTCTCTGGAGGATCCATCTTCTGTTATTTCCATGGGCCTGTGAAGACTGCCAAACTACCTCTGATTTCTGTGAGGAAAATGGAGTTTTTCCTTTTTGACCTAGATTAAATTGACTGCATTTTCAACCCTCTTGGGAAAGCAAACGCGGCCTAATGTGCACAGCTATGTGTGTACTGTAACACTTCCTCACCCATTATTACATAAATTCCAACCAAAGCACGACACAGATAGAAAAGGTATCAAGGGCAAAATTGCTGAAATCTGCTTTTCCCCTTCTCTGGTTCTTGGAAACAAGCCACTTATGTTCAACCATTTCAATTGTTTAATAGCTATGAAAGTATTTGAAGAATTTCAGCATCATCCTTTTTTCCCCCTGATGGGACAATCATCGTGTTCAGCTGTCTCCTGAACTCCCCTACTCTGCTCTGGGCGTCAACATGGTAAATTCATGGGTGACACATGCATCAAGGCCCCCAGGGGGTGGCATGAAGAAAGGCGTCTCCTTTGTCAGAGAAAATGTCACTTGACTATTGGAAGGAAAGGTAATAAACTAGCCATAGAATTGATGATGCTTTATATTTTTCAAATACTCATTCCAAAGTAGTGAGGAGAACCGTATTTTTTCTGGGAAGGTAACGAAGAATGAAAAACATCAGATTGAACACAAGAGGCCAACTAGAGGGTGTGACTTCCTTAAAGGCAGCATAATTGGCCCAACACCCTGGCCAGCTGGTTTCCTGGGAGTCTTCCAGGTGAGGGGAAGACAAGTGGCTGAGTGGCAGGCAGGCCTTCAGGCTGACCAAACCATGACCACTTCCCATACGCCAAGGAGGCATCACAGGGTTAAACGTGGTATTAGGTAGTTCTGTCTTGAATCCAATTAAAAAGGATTTAGTTTCTAAAGTACTGAGGGACCTCATTAGAAGGAAGTTTCTAATGTAAGGTTATTTCATAGTACAGATTCTCTAGAGGATAGGATAGCATTATAATTAGGAGGCTAGTGGCAATGAGAGTAGGTTAGAATCACATCTATTTTCCTATGATTCTCAATTCACAGCACACTGGGCTTCCACGCCAGGCCCATCTCTCCAGCTCCCACTTCACTACCGTGCTTTCATGTGCATCAGCCTCAATTCCCTGGAGTAAGAATACAGGCCCCTTATTGTCAGCCTGAAGAAAAGACAGCTCCGTTCTGTTCCTGAGCTCCTATCCATGGTATTCTAACTTATTACTCATCTGTTCTAGGTGCCTCTGAACTCTCAAAAGGAGTATTTGACATCTGAAGCACAACAAAGGTATTTTTTCGGGAACTGGAATGAGGAAGTCATTATCTACTTCCTCACTCTGGTCTTTACAGTCCAAGAGAAATGGAGAGGTAAACCCTTTGGCTATAGAAATCGAAGGCTAAGCTGAAGAAAACATTTGTACTTACTGTAGATTTTTTTTCTTGTTGGATATGATGCTGGAGAACTAATATTTATGGCCGTTATAACTGTCTCCACCCTACTCTGGCAATAACTGAGCCGCATTTCATGTGTATGGAGATCAGAGAATGAGATGTTTTTCCTTATTGCCTGGAACAGCAGGAATCATTTAAGAAATTCAATTTCGGGGCCAAGGTGGTCACTGAATTGTCATGGCAGAGACCAAGACAGTTTTCAAAGTGATGCTGGAAATTCTTCTCATGCTCATTCATAATCTTTGCAGTCAGGCCAGTATAGTCATCCCTGATAAGCATCAGAGGCTGATGGCTTCACCTCCCTAAGCCTCTGGTTCTTAACAACATGGGGTTAGTGACAGCTGTATCATAGGTGTATCATATTAAACCAAACAATGCATGAAAATGTTTAACATACTTGCTGGTATGTAAATAAGAGAGTTTAGTAAATGTTAGCAGCTACTGTCCACTTTAAATTTATCATGTTTCTCCACAGAGCCCTGAGCCCTAGCAGACACTCTCCCTTTGAGGCAGGTAAGGGATAGGTAGATTTACTGCACTTTTGTAACAAATGCAGTACAGAAATGCAGTTGCAACAGGCCTGCTGCAGGCTGTGCTGCTGCTGTGCATCCCTGGGAGGAAGGGAGGGTAGGGAAGCTGCTTTTCTAAGTGATGACCATGAGCCCTTTAATAGGGCTTAGAATTGATTGTGTTGTCTTGCTTTCTGAAGTAATTACTTGGAACTAGCAGAGTTCACCCATTCGCATGGCCTATGAATATGCTGAAAATCCATTTACGTGGCCTCTAAATAGTCAATCAATTTTAATGGAATCATTTTCATGACTTTCTTATTCAGGGTAAAACAGAATTTCCCCCAAGTGTATGCTCTATGATCTGCCCCCAAGAGGCAAAAAAAATCCCTAAAATTGTCTGTCATTTAAAATAAAACCTACGGCTAAGGAGGACACCCAGGTTTCTACTACACGAATTCAACCACAGATTTGTCACTTCCCTTTATTTCAGCAGCAAAGAAAAAACAAAAGCAGCAACACTGGGCTTTGCAAGAAGATGTGATGTCCCAAATGCCTGTGATGAGGTCAGGATGAGGAGAAGGAAAGGTCCGGCAGAGGTCTGGGCCATAGGCCACCATTGGTGTCAGGCACCTCTCAGACACGGGGTTTCCAGCAGCTGGATTTTATTCTGAGGGTTCCCCTCACACGGGGATCAGGTGCAGAAGATCACTGTTGTCTGATGATGGTTCTGCTGCCACACTCCCCTGTTCTCCTAAGGAATACAGCTCTTTGCGGGTGGCTGCTACCTCTTAGGCTTCCTTGGTTCCCCCGCCCAAGGCATGGCCTGGTGCCAGGCATGGGAAGTTCCTACTGAAAACTCAGGAGATGACTCCCGCCAGGGCACCTGCACATCTACTTCCTTTAGAGCAACACGGTGTTCTTTTTGACTTCGAGTTCCATGAGCCTTTCTGATGCAGGTTCCTGGGGGTAAAAACAGTCCATGCAATACTATCTAGCCCATTTCCTGTGAAATGACTCTGGTATAGTTACTTCCAGCCTAAGACAGACATGGTTTAATGGCTAGGTAATATAAATTTTGTTTGATCCATTTAGTATGCACAGTGCCAAGCCCACAATCTGGCACAAAGAAAACACCAAATAAAGGCTGCCTTCTTTTCTTCCTTCTAACTGTATAATTTTAGGGGCACTATGAAGGGTTTCTTGATATCCAGAGTGATCAAATAATTCATTCCCCAAGTGAGGACACTTTTGAAAGTGGAGGGGAAAATGCTAATGATTCTGGGACAGCAGAAGAAACCCAGGCTGGTGCAGGCAAACCCTCCACTCTCCTCCTCTTCTGACCTCTCCCCCAGTCTTTCCGCTCATCTTCTGAGCTTCATCCTTTCAGTGTGAGGCTCCGATTCACAGTAAAATAAAAATGCCTCAGAAGACACAACTCTTCAATCTGTTTCCCAAGCATTTACACTGCAGTATAAATGAATATTACAGCTACCGGCTTTGATAAGAGTTTACATAGTGAGAACATGGGCATTGGGGCATGAGGGGATATCCTTAAAGGAGGAGGAGGACCCCCAAAATGGGGTTGGCTGGGGAGAAAGTGACAAACTTCAGTCACATTGTAATTCTGAAAAGGGTCAGTTCTGGATTTGACAGCAATCAACTTTAAATGCTGCACTGAAGAGAGAAAAAAGATCTTAGCAACCATCTGGTTTAAGTTATCACTTCCAGTTAAAGACGCAGAGGCATGGAGAGGGGGTGTCTTGGCAGAGTCGCCCCTCTGGTTCCTGATAAAGCATAGGCCTAATTCTAGTTAGGTGGATTCAACTTGTCAAAAGCTGCTCTGCTTCTTCATTGACCCACGTCTCTAATCACAGAGAGCGTGTGGCTTTTTTTCAGAAAATATTTGTGTACCTGATTATGGATACTAAAACAATAAAACACATGGTCCTTGTACTTGATGTGCTTTCAATTTAGCTGCTCCCTCATTAGCAGGTAGGAGGAGGATTTATCTTCTTTGCTCAAGAATCTCTCTCTGGAACACCTCAGAGGGAAAAGTAAAATATTTCCTTCATTTCACGGTAAAAAAAACTCTCCACACCACACACTGATAAGCAGCCACTGGGTTTTGTTTCAGGAAGAGCACGCCACCTATAAATCCTCCCCATGCTGCTTGCATGCTGTAGTAGTATTTGATCTAAAAACTTTCATTTTTCTCAGTCATTGCCAATGACACTTATTCTTCTATTAAACCTTTAGAAAAAAAGAAAAGAAATATCCTGCAGGCTCCTATTCCTTCCCTCGATGACTGAATGAAGACAGATTTCTGAGTATTTTTAGCCCTTTGGACTCTAGGGCCACTGCGCATGCCCCACACACACACACACACACACACACACACACACACACACACACACACACAGCTGCAGATGGGGTGGGAAGAAAGGCAGGTCCATAGACCACCCTGCAAGGAGCTAAAACGCTATAGACAACAAGATCATTTATCCGATAAAGCCTCTGCTGCACTCTCCTGCTTCCTAATTGTGCAGATAACAAATGATAATAATATTCTCCCACCACTAAGGGTCTCACTGCTAGCTCTAAATTATATTCGATAACAAGATCAATAGCAAGTCTAAACAGTGGCTACCCCGAACACCTTTCCAATATGTGCTGGAATGCTTTTGATGTTAGTGAGAGGAAGACTTCACTCCCTGAATATAACTGTCACAGGCTAATACTAAAGTCGGTTTGATTCCCTGAGCACATTCCAATCTGTGGAAAAGGACTTGGCCCACATGATGGACTCCTGGGTAGCTCAGAGAGGGCAGTGCAGGATCCAAATTTGCTATGAAAAGCTGACCCAACAGATATTCCACACATCGTGTCCATCTTCTTGTAGCCCATTGCGGACAAGTTTTCCATCCTTCCTTTTTGGGATGATAAAGAATTTTTTGCCACATAAATAATTCAACTACTGCACATCCAATATATTTATAAGCTTTTAATTTCCATGGTGGTATGTTTCTCGAAGATTCGATATTATGACAGGAGGTGAAAAAACACCCCAAAGATTTTATTACTAGTCAATCTTATACACTGACCTATGTGTTAAACAGCTGCCATTAGATGATATATTCTTAGCATTTGATATAAACCATAAAATCACCATCTGTCAAAATGAATGGTAAACTTGGTCAACTAAATGACACAACCTGCTAGTCCAAGAAAAATTCAGGTAGGAACAGATGTCTTAGTGTTACATGGTAGAATCACGATCTTGTCTATGCAATGAGGCCAAATTCTAAGATGGAGGGAGTTAAACATGGGTGCCAGTAGTTAGGTTTTACCACTAATCCCACCACCATTCCTTACAACACAGGATCCTCAGCAGAAAACTGCAACAAGGGTACCAAATACCTTTCCACAATCGAATCACCTCTTAAGATAACATTTCTCAAATGTTCCTGAAGATGACAACTGCCTGGGGCATTGGTAAAAACAGGACTCTTGGAACCAAGCCATGCCCCTTGGCTCAGGTTTTCCAGGGGAAAGTTCTGGTCATCTATAGGGCAGTCTCCCCTGGGATACTTACCTTCTAGGAAGCGTGGGAAACAACACACCAAAGGACACCTGTGGCAAAGACTACCAGTGTCCACCGAGTCCAACCTCTCCTTCCTCAGGGTCAAGACTGGAGCAGAGCTCATGGTGAAACCACATTTGTCCCTGGCCACGTGACTACAGGCACTCTAAGGGAATGTGTGTGGAAGTCACCTGCACTGCTTAAGGCCCAGAGATTTTAACAGAGTATACATGAGTCTTCCATACTTCCTTTTCTTTCCTTTTTAAATGGATGGAGATGGCAAAAATATAAAATAAAATGAAACAAACAAACAAAAAACCAAAGAGCTGGCAGAGCCCCAAGATGCAGAAGCCTGGATCCTTGTATCACCACATGGAGGAAAGCCGCCCACCAATGAGGGCTCTGTATTTAAAAGTCCTAATATATTTTTGGGTGTATAAAAATACTGACAGTTTAACCTATCCTAATGTAACACCTAGAGATTAAAAAAAAAAACCCTACATAACAAAAATACAAGTGGAACAGTGACAATTCTGCCCACGGCAGTGCTGTCTCTGTCTCACACTTCATGGGACTATCCAAAATAGCTACATGAAAAACGTACCAGGAGGATCAAAGTGAGTATGTTTCAGAATTTCATTTCAGAAAATTAGAAGTTGGTGAACTGCTATAGAGAAGTCAGGTAGACAAAGCCAGTGAAGTACTGAAACCTACATTTACACTTTCTTGAGGAGAACACCTTTTTGAGCAAACCACTTGGTCAAACTGACCAGTTTGAGAGGAGAATACAATACACTTTCTGACAGGAATATCTGACATTTCATCCTCACTGATCAACAATTCTCAAATTTCATTTGCTCAGAGGGAAAACAACTTGTATGGTGAGATTCCACCCACAACGACACAGAAGTTAATTTCTTTTTTTCCCTCGACCTTTTCTCCCTTCCTTTCGTCAGCAGGTTTCAGAATGGTGACTCACTTGTTGAGGCTTGCATTGCCACCCCCTGCGACTGCTTCTCCAACCTACCAGTAGCATTGAATGACATGCAGGCCTGTGCAGAGGGACACAGAAATCTGACCTAGAAATGTCTTGCAGAGATCTGAGCCCACTGGGCAAGGAAAAGAGGGAGATCCTGAACCATGTTCCTGGGTAAGCCATGAGCCAGCATGTGGTGTTTAAGTCCTCCTGGTACTCAGGTAGCACTGCTATCGTTTTAAATGCTTTCAAAGTATTCATGAAAGTAAGCACATGCTCATATTCAGCAGAGTATAAGAAATATCAAAGGGATGTGCTACGAAAAGAGAGAGGATTGGTATTCAATACATTTAACAAATTCACTTCTTCCTCTCCCTTGGCTGGGATTTTCATATCTTTGCTGTAAGGAGATGCTCTTAGTCTTTTAGCATTTTGACACAGGAACAAAGAAAAATTAATAGTTGGAATGCAGGCAAAGGTGAGGCTGAATGTGAAATACCTACCTATTAATGCAAATGTAAGCCCTAACAAATTCATAGGCAGACTAAAAATCATGTTGGCCAATGGTTCTTGAAAACTATTTGTAAAACTCCTCTACTGGCCCCAAAGAGTTAATCACTCCCTCAAATCTCTTCTCGTCCCATGAAGGTGAACTCTGGAAAGTCTGGGTGAATTTTAACATCATTCATTCTCGACCACGACTAGAAATCCAGTGTCAAAAAACATCTGTCCCTGGAAGATCTGCCCTAAAATATATTCTCTAGAGCACCCTCCCATGACCTAGTTTTGTGACATCAATGCCAGGACATATCTGGGTGTTAGGTGCTCTGGAAAACTCCCAGGTGAGAAATTCAGGCCATCCAATTAGGACACTTCCAGGTTACCTCTAGCTTAAAGACTCTGGTTTTATCTCATTAGTCTTCATCACATCCCTGTTCTAGGCTAAGCTTTCCCTCAGCACTGCTGCTTTAGAGAAGCAATGGACAGATTTTGCAGAGAATTTTAAAAAATTCTAAATTTCCAGCTATCAAGGCTAACTTCTTGCCTGTCAGCAGCTTTTAAAATATTAATGGCTTTCTCCTCATAACAGACATGCTGAGTGGAGTCTGAAGGGCCTGCCCTTAACTGTAACTAGAAATGAATTCCATGGAATTTACCACATTTTTCAAGAGAAGGCACACTTGGGGAAGGGGTGGTGGTAGAGGGAAACTTCTGCCCACCCTCCTTTCCAGCCCAGATCCTTCTCATTCAGGCTCTAGACTATACACAACATGCAGGCCTTCTCTGCTTGCAGGCATGACAGCTACTTCCAGCACTTCTGGTTGGGTAGTGATAGCAAGGATGGCCTGAGCTCAAGGAACAACGGAGTGTCTGCTAAGAGGGCTTAGGATTTGTCTGAAAGTCATCAGCTCCATGTTCAAGATGGGGGAATGGCAGGCCCAAGAGAGAACCAGCAACCAAATCAGGGAGAAGAAAACATCACAGAAACAAGGTGATGTGTCTCATACTGTCTTCTTAACCGAAAGGCTTCTAACAAGACTCCAGGGAAAGATGTTGGTTCCAGAGGTGATAATCTTTGGTTCTAATAAAACTGTTCATTTCTTCCTTGATGATCTCTCACCACTAGAGAATAGTCATACAACTGCATGTCATCCTCCTCTCAGGTTCTACCAACCCCTCCTAAGGTATCCGTGGTTACCTGAGAACTAAACTACTATTGCTCCATATAAGGTGAGGACTGTCCTGCAATACAATCCGCTATTTTTTTTCCCTATTAACTGGAAAGCTCATGTTCTACTTACAGTTTGAAGACAGGCAGTGATTTAATGGGAAGACCTTTATATATAAGATTTTGAGTCTTGGGTCTTTCTCAAAACATCACTAACAGTCTATGGATTGCCAGTAAACAAGAATAATTATCCCTAAAGACTACCCAGTCTATGAAAAAAATCTACAGTGCTTTTCCTTCAGATGAGCTTTGTACAGAATGCAAGTCTGAAGCAAACTACTTGACTATGTTCTTCCGGATTTCCCTCAACAGCTGTCAAAGTAGGATGTTAAGAAATGGACATTTGTCTAGATTGGTTTTTTTTAAACCCAAATTCTTTAACTGTGGCTATGTTCTGATTGCTTTCAGAATAAAAGAAAACTATAAGCATCAACAATCTTATTTTTAAGGGGTCTACCTATGTTTAGATGAGCACGTGAAAGTGTAGGCTAATCAAGTTTATCTACAAACAAAAAATTCTTAAGTACTAAATAGTAAAGATGTTGGCAGCAGATTAAGTGTTCTGCCTCCCTGGGCTTGCTCTAAGCTCCCCGGCTTCTAGGAGATCTGACCATCACAATCCATGTTTTCCCTTTAGAAGATAACAAAATAGAACTACCCAGTTTGGGAAAGGGCTTGCTGAATGCAGTTTTTATCAGTCACTGCATTTGGCTCCCATGTTAATGACAGCAGAATAATTATTTTTGAGATTGTATACTGCCACATGGAACAGAATAAGCTGGAACACCAGGAGATAATGGACTGATTACGCAGCTATCCTTTTAAACATTTCATCAGTCTCAGAACAGCAGATAAAGCAACTATTTCATGTGTACCAGGGGGTTCCAGATTAACCCTGCAGCATTAAAAAAAACTGTGGAACCACAAGTCAGCTGATTCCAATTTAAAGCAATAAATCACTGGTGAATGCTGACATAGTTATATGGGGTCTGGTTACCAGGTGACAGTTGCTTTTTCATCCAACTTCTCTACTGAAAAATACACTATCTTGCAACAGCCTTGAAGCTGCCATAAAAATACATTTTTAAAAGAGTAATAAACAAATATCAAAGAATAGCCTTCATAAAATTGTTAGCATCAAAATGCTACAGAAAAGTCCTCATGAAGAAATGAATGGAAGTCAGTAGTAAATACATACCAGCACACTAAGTGTGAGGAAATGGAACATATTTTGTGTACATGCACCCAAGATGAGATCCCCATTTGGGAATAAAGATGTAAGAGTTTTTCCCTCTTCCCTCTGCCACTGACCATGCAAGTCACACAGAAGTGAGATTCTATTCAGGGGATCAGGCGAGACAGCCCAAAGGACACTCTGTGTTACTTCCTTGGTGGATTAACAGAAAAGTGGCTCACTGAGAGAACCCATAAATGCTGGTGCTGCTGCTCTCACTGGAGGTATGAGGGAATGGGGACACTAAATTCTCTTCTGGAGAGTACAGAAAATGATTTCTGTTTTCTTTTTTCCCTTGTGATATTTAATGAGGTACCATATGCTACCTTAGTATTTGTTTATTTTATGGGAACTGAAATTTGAGATGAAACTGGATGCTACTTAAGCCACAAAACCTTTTTTACCTATATGAAAGGACAGGAGACAAAGGAGTGAGCATCACAATGGGAGGCTCCTTGATTCAGCACTTTCCAGGTATCAGAGTGCAGTCACAGAGGGTGGCTTTAGTCCCAAGTCTCCCAGCTGGAGCAACTCACTGACCACCTTCAACCACATATTTCTCTTCTGTGTAAAATCAAGACGCTCCTCCCTACCCTCCCTACCCAGCCTACTGACTCAGCAAACACAGACAATGAATGCAAGAACAATAAAAACCTGCCTTACTTTTCTTTCTTTCCTTTTTTTTTTTAAAAAAAAAAGAGAGGGTCTTGCTTTGTTGCCCAGGCTGGAGTACAGTATAATCACAAACTCATGGGCCCACGCCATCTTCCCTCCTCAGCCTCCTGAGTAGCTGGGATCACAGGCATGAACAATCATGCCTGGCTAATTTTGTTTGTGAGTGTGAGAGTGTGTGTGTGTGTGCATGTGTAGCTAATTTTGTGTGTTTGTGTGTGTAGCTAATTGTGTGTGTGTGTTTGTGCGTATTTTTTTTTTTTTGTAGAGATGGGGGTCTTGCTATATTGCCCAGGCTTGTCTTGAATTCCTGGGCTTAAGTGATCCTCTATCCTTGGCCTCCCAAAGTGCTGCAATTATAGTTGTGAACCACCACACCTAGCCTCAAAGCACCCTGTTAATAGATGAATTCCATGCAAACGTAAGTTATTATTGAACAGGTATCTATGTTCTTTATGTAAAAACCCAATCCACTACAGTAGGAGCTAAGCTGCCTGCAGCAAGTTACTCCCGTCTTCATTTTCTTCCTCCAAAGACGCTGACACTGCTCATGTGCTTCCCAGGGTTACTGTGGGACGACTGGTCTAAATGACTCCAAATTACATATTCAGGGATTTATATGATAATACAGCTGCTAGCCAATAAAAATAGCCTAATTATGAATTCAAACTATATGCAAATGCAAAGGATAAAATAATTCTCAAGGAACCAGTTTTTTTTTCCCCCCAGCACGAGGTGCTGTTTCACCATGGACATGGACAACGGAGGTTTAAATGAAGACTTTGTTTTGCCATGTTCAAGAAAGAGTATTAATATTTTGTGACTGCATCTATGAATGAAGACACTCAGAAAGCCGTATGTTTCCAACTTAGGTTAATAATAAGGCCATTTTTCCACCCACTCTTTGGCACTGCTGCAATATTCCTGGCCTCAAGTGGGAGGCAATGTGGAACAAGGCCTCTCGGAAAACAAAGGACACACAAGCCTCCCCGTGCCAGTTCCTATAAAACACCAGCAGGTGGGCCTCAGCCTTGACTGTCTCAGTGACTGTGACTCTCCCTTTCCTTTCCTCTCCAGCAAGCATACAGTTGTGGTGTCAAGGTCCACCAAAAGAGCCTGGGTCATGACACCTAGGTTATGGCAAAATAATTCTCCTAATTCCAATCAGATGCCAGTCAAAACTCTGAACACAACTGATGCCCTGTCCTGTTTTCTTTAGTGACACTGCTTTCCACAAGCACTGCTATTGGCCTGGATGGATGTGGAAGGTTTGTGACCACGATTAGGAACTAGCAAGGGATGAAAGAAATGGTACCTAGGCCTGGCTTCAACGACCTCATGACCTCATGCAGCAATAGCAGGAGTCAGGGAATACCTCATTTACTCACGGCCTTTGCGAACAACCCACTGCATGCTAAACCTCCTCTTGGTGTCTGCTGTGTTTCTGTTCTCCTTGGCGCAGAAAAATGAGCCAAACAGCAGTTAACACTCTCAGAAAGCACTTGGGTGGTATTCTCGGAAGAGGACAGTAAGAGTGCCAAGTGTGACATTACTCCGCTATAACAGAAGGAGAAATATTATCACACCTAGAGGTGTGATAGGAGTTTAAGTTCATGGTCAAAAGACGACAATGAATATCATAGATTTCTATAGCTTCCAAAAGGGCTTTCAAAAGCTCCTCAACTATGCAGGGAAAGGCATTACTGTCCCTGCTACACTGAGATGGGACCAGTGCCTATGGAAAAGGCTGCCTGCTGAATATTCTAATTCAGAGCAGAAGCCACTGAGATCAAGCTTACCTCCTCTCCTTCCTGAGATTACGGCTTGTCCAACAAAGACTCATCAGTATTTCTGTAACCCAGATAGTACTATAAAATATGAGGGATGATCGTTTCCTGTGAAACAGCAAATAAAAATTGAGTTGAACTTTTCAACAGCACACACTGTTGTGAGCATTCACAACCAATGCCACTGTCTTTCAGATTCAGAAACTGCTAACTGAATTTCTATTAAAATTTACCATTACAGTCACAGCAAAACAGCCTAATATTAACACGTCACTGATCTCTGCTAACAAAAGCGGGGAGGGCTAGGAAGAGCACATTTGAAGGCTACAGGCAGTTTTCCCTTTGTGTAGCTTGCTTTACCTTCCCTCCTACCCTTCAGTGATCAATGTTTGGACTCTGAATATTCAGGACGCCTGTTTCAGGGAAAGGCCTTACTGGTTCTAAAGAACTACATGAACGCAAAGGTGCACACATTTTCATTATTGGGCAAAGAGCAATTTTTTCTCTCCAAAATTTTGAGTTTTCTCATTTTTCATTTCAAAAGGAAAACTCAATTTAAAAAGTAAAAATACTGTGAAAAATTATAAAACATGAAACGTACCAAAATGAGTTTTAAGACTGCAAGTCTTGTCCTTGAACTACCAAATTCCTAGCTGTGTGACCACTATTTAAACTAAATCTCAGTTGTCTCATCAGAAAATGAAGATGACTAGACCTCCTCAGCCTCTTTCCCAGATTATACTCAGAACCACTACTTCATAAATCTATCAACCTGAAGCATCATATAGGCACATTTTAGAGTTTCCTAGAAAAGCTATTCTGTTTACAAAATACCACAACCACGCTTACAATCAAATGGTGTCTTCAAAGATCACATTCTTTTGGTTAAACCTGCGTTATTATGTTCTCATTGCAAAACCTATCTCGGACCCTCAAAGGGTCCAAGTCCTTCCGCTATACACCTGCCCTTAGGTGTGTTTAAGTCTCTCCCACCTTCCCACATGCTGCCGTCCTCAGGTGGAACGAACAGGAATGCTGGGCTCAAGAGAAGCAACAGCCCCAGACAGAGTGGGGAGGGCATCGGCAGCAACACAGAATTCACCCTTAATTCAACTACAGCCCATTGTGTAGAACCTTCTTCAGCTAATACAGTTTGTGCAAAATTTTCTCCTGTACTCATTTAAATATAATTTCTGCACTTGTCACGGTGAAACTTTTTGAGTTATTCTCCACACAGAAACCTGTGATTTCTTACAGACACCCAGTTCTCTGATTTTGAGACGGTTTTGATGGGCAAGGTGCTTATTTTCACTCTTTCTCTTCTTGCATTTGGCACCTAGGGCTTTTCCAACCAGGAAGCAATGACCGCCCTGGAGAATCTCAGCCCAGATCCTCACGGCACCCCAGAAAAGCCCGCTCTCCAAAGGACAGACTATGATGACATTCCGCGAAGTCACTGGAAGCCCTGGGCGATGCTGAAGATCTAGGGGTGTCTGGGTTCAGGACTGTGAACTACCATGGCTAATTGTTGCTAAATAACCTGGGGTGGTTGTTGGAAACAATGTTAAGAAAAACAAAAAGTCATAAATAACTTTACTTTTAAAAGGTTAAAATTAACAGACACTGCCAAAGTGAGTGGAGAATCAAATGACAGCCACCCCAAATGAAATTTACCAGAGCGCTCTTGTGACGTCCACCTCGGTCCTTCTCAACCCTGGCTGCACATCAGAATCACCTCAACACCTCAGGGGCTACCTGAGGCCTAGCAGGGGAATTACATCCAAATTCCTGAGGGTGGCATCGGGACACTGGTATTTCTCTGTTTCAATTCTTCTAGGTGATTCTAAAGCACAGAAGGGGTTAAAAACACTGCACCCCATTTGAGTATCATGTGAACTTGGTGAAAAGAGCTCTGTGAGGGTGGGCAACTCACCCGGGTCACATAGGAGATAAATACTGTCCAGATCGGACCTCCACAGCCTTGACTCCTTTCCAAAATAGCAAGGCTGGCTTGTTATGGTCATGAGGCTGTCATGGGGACAGCTGTTATGGGGAGGTAAAGGAGCAGGGTGTTTGACTTCCATGGAAACCCAGCTCTCGCATAATCAAGTCCCTCCACATTAGCAGCTGACGCCTTGGTCGCCCCTCCATCAGTCAGTCCATATGGTAGGGCTACGCAGCACTGTGGTGGCAAACAATGCCATGAGACTACTCAGCATGGGAAAAATGGCTTTCTGGGAGTCAAAACGGCTGATGCCCTTGAATGCCACTAGAATAAAGGGAGCCACGCTCTTGGTGCCTCCAACTAAGTAATAGCAGCACTGCTTCCCTCCAGCCTTTCTGGGATCAAGGGGATATTCACTCAGGATGCTGTGCTTCCTCTGCATCTCTTAAAGTATTTTGGGGCTGCACTGGAAGAACCCCATCTCAACCACGACTGAACCCAAGCACGCTCCTCAGTGGGTGTGAATCTGCCAAGATCCCAGCCTGCAGGGCTGTACAGCCAAGCAGGTGGGACAGCCAGCTCCTTAAACCTGATGAGCACACTCAGGAATGCACTGAACATGGAGAAGAGCATGTGACACTCCCTCACTACTAATTGGCTACTCTGGGAAAACAGCAATAACCCATAAAATGACACTGACTTGTCAGGAAAATTCCCTGTGTTGTCAGGTTCCTAAGAAGTAGAGTCAACAAAGGGTAGGGGCTTTGCATGGCAGGGCAGGCAGGGCGGAGAACAGGTTTGGGAGAAACAGTGGGAGCATGCACACGGCCCCTCCCCCTCCTCCTTCACTGGGGATTTATTTCTCTATTCAAACTTTGGATCATCACTTTGCTCAGAAAGTTAAACACCAATGAGCTAACCATTACATAACTATATTTCACTTAGGAAGATGTCCAGTCTGCCTACTGGGTACAGGCCTCACCTTCTAAGGAAGCCAGGGTGGGTAACATCCCGGGAGGCCACAGTTAAATAAAACCCAAGGGCAGGCCAATGGGCGCCCCAGGCTCCAATTTCCCCTGCTACTCAGTGACTTCAGATTTCAAGATGGTGTCCCTATTGTGTGCCCCTTGATGGGTCACTTTCCTGAGACCACAAGGTTGGTAGTTGACACCCCACAGCACATCCTGGTCCAGAGGTCTCCTTCTCACTGCAACACCAGGAGCCACCTCTGAGCTCCTTGTCCAGGGTACCTCCTCCAATGACAGAGGAAGGGTACATGTGTGATGGAGCCCCTTATCAACACCAGGACAGAGGCATCAGCTTCAAATGGCTGAAATAAGCAGAGCACTGCCCCTTCCCATGCTCCCACTCCTGCCCCTTTACTCTCCAAGCCCCATAGCTGGACAGAACCATCAAAGTAGGAAGCCTCTCTCTCTAAAGAGGAAAAGGGACAGGACTAGATGAACATCTATGAGTACCCAGTGTTACAGGCACTGAGCCAGGAGCCTTTCAATATATCAGTCCCCATTTACAGATGAGAAAACAGATTCAGAGAGAACCAGTAGCTTGCTCGACCTCAGGCATCTAGAATTTAAACCCCAATTCACTTCTAAGCTTTCTGTACACATGGCTAGGAACTCCATGGACATCAGCAGCACTGAATACACTGATGCTCTTGTGCAGCTATAACCACTGTCCATCTCCAGAACTTTCCCATCTTCCCAAACTAAACTTCCACACTCCTTAAACCCTCACTCCCTATTCCCTCCTGCTCCAGCCTCTGGCAACCACCATCCTATTTTCTGTCTTTCTGGGTTTGACTGCTCCAGGCACCTCATAAGTGGAATCATTTCAACTGATTTTTTTTTAAAGAGATAGAAAGCCCAGTGACTGAGAGTGAGAATTTAGTTTTGATCTTTCTCCTTTTTTGTATGCTTTCAGTCTTTCAGGGAGATTTTCGAGGACAGAAGCTGTCCTTAGCACTTCCAGGGTATAGCCTACTTCGTGATTTTTTTCAAAGAGAACAAGTCTGTTGAGAATCCTTCCTACTGGGAATTACTGCTGTGATTAAACAGCCATTTCTTGAACCAGGTACCATGCTTGGTTGTGGGAAAACAAAGACAGCAAAATGAAAATCTCTGCCTTTAGTGTTCAGTTTTTTTTCAAAGAGAAAAGGGCAGTTCTTGTTTGCAAACTGAGAGACAGAGAAGAAAGAGGAGATAACTCTAGCTAAGTAGGGAATAGTATTGAAACATCCTGCAAACAATTTAATTTCCCTATTACTTTTAGCCTAAGAAACTTTTATCACTGGGCCAAAATTTCATCAATACCTAATTTGGTGTTCATTCCCAAGATTGCCAGTAAATGCATTCTGAATGGGCATGTATGAATTCCCTACTATGTACACAATGTAAATTTCTAAGAGCATGTAAATGAGACATGAATTCTGTCCTCAAGGGATTTATAGGTGGTTGGAGATGAGACATGTGCATAAATAAGTTAATACAAGGTAGAAAGTGAAGGCTTGAATAAAAGAGGTGCACATAAATCTTTACAGGAGTTTGCAGAAAGAAGAGATAATTTCCAACTTATAAATGTGTTTAAAAATGTGCAGGAAATGGAGAACCTGAAGAAAGACGAGCTGTCGACAAAAGGATATGGAAGTTCCTGGTCCAGAGGTCTCCCTCCCACTGCAACACCAGGAGACACCTCTGAGCTCCTTGTCCAGGGTACCTTCCCCAACGACAGAGGAAGGGTATATGTGTGATGGAGCCCCTTATCAACACCAGGACAGACACATCAGCTTCAAATGGCTGAAATAAACAGAGCACTGCCCCTTCCCATGCTCCCACTCCTGCCCCTTTACTCTTCAAGCCCCAGGACCAGGAATTTCTGTATCCAGTTATCAAATCTGTAGGAACAGAAATAAAGATTATGAAGGGAATTAGAGGAAAAAGAACAGCATGGTTTATGGAAGACCTGGAAAGCATGGCCAATGAATCTGGGCTGTATTTCCCAGATTTATTTATTAATGCTCTGTTTATTTCAGCCATTTGAAGCTGATGCCTCTGTTGATGTGGTGCCACTAAAGGTTCACATACCATCACTGGTGCTGGAATTCCTCTGGATAAATAGAAGGCACCGTGAGAAAAGAATCAGGGATAGGAAATATCATCAAGAGCTGTAGACTTCTGCCTGTGGTCTAGATGGACAGCCCTCCTGCCTGAAAGCAGCTCATGGCCTGAAAGTTTCTGGGCCACAGCACACGGAGCTGGACGCCAGGCAGGACCCAGTATACTCCCTCAGCTGACAGTGTGGGGCCATTAGAATTCACCGGAAAGTGCAGCAAAGAGGAAGGGGCTGCAGAGAGAAAACTCCAGAGATCTGGAGACGTCCCTCTTGAGTATTCGGTGTTGATCAATGCATGTGACTGAAGAAACTACCAGTTAAAGAGCCCTCTAAAAAGATGAAAGGCTTGACATAGTGCCTGTCCTTAGCAGACCCACCGAAAAAACTCACAATTCACGGTCTTGGGTAGAGGACTAGGAGAGGCCTCACTTTAGAAGTAGAAAATAATCATATAGATGCTAGAATCAGCAGACAAGAACTCAAAAAAGTCATTATCCCTGTATTTGGTATGTTCCACAAGATAAGCAGAGACTTGGAAGACTTAACAAAGATCTGAAACGGACTTCTAGAGATTGAAAACCACAACGTCTGAGATGAAGAAAACAGTGAATGGGATTAACGGCAGATTAGACATTGAAGAAAAGATTGGTGAACTGTGTTTCAAAATGGAACAGAGCGACAAACAGGAACTTCAAAAAAAACGGGAGAAGAATACAATAGGGATCTGTAGGACAACTTCAAATGGCCAATTATACAAGTAATTTGAGTCTCCAGGGAGAGGAGACAGAAAGGGGACAGAAAAAATAGTTGATAAAAGATATCAATGAAAGGGAACATCACACACCAGAGCCTGGTTGAGGGGGTGGGGGTGGGGGAGGCGGGGCTATGAGAAAAGTAGCAGGGAATGGGGGATCGGGGAGGGATAGCATTAGGAGAAATACCTAATGCAGATGACAGGGTGATGGATGCAGCAAACCACCACCCTGGCACATGTATACCTATGTAACAAACCTGCATGATCTGCACACGTACCCAGAACTTAACATATAATAAAAAAAAGAAAGTTTTCCAAATTTGATGAAAACTATAAGCTCACATGTCCAAAAATCTCAATGAACCCCACGTACAAGAAAACCAAACCAAGACACATCATAATCAAATCACTCAAACCCAGTCACATAAAGAGAAAATGTTAAAAGCAGACTGAGGGGAAAAAAAAAAAAGAGAAAGAAAAGATGACATCAGAAACACCACAAGTGAGAAGACAGTGAAGCAATGTCTTTAAGACACTGAAAGAAAAGAAAAATCCTGTCCACTGAGAACTCTATAGCTAGTAAAAGTAAACATCAAAAAGGGACAAAATACAAAAGGTGAAAGACACACAAAAAGTGAGAGAATTTACCACCAGATGACTGGCTGTGCAAGAAATATTAAAAGAGGTCTTTCAGGCAGAAGGAAAATGATACAATAAGGAAATATCAATCTACAAAAAGGAAGGGAGCAAGGAAGTGGTACCTATGTGGGTAAATAGGCGAGATAGTTTTCTTGTGATTGAAATCTCTATAAAAGAAATTTGGCCAATTAAAATTGTAACAAGGTATTGTGGAGGTACTTTAACATGTAAAAGTAAAATGTGTAACAGCAACAGCATGAAGTCTGTGAAGGGAGAAATGTAAGTAGATTCTCACACTTTATGTGAAATTGCATACTATCTCTTGAAGTAAACGGTGATAAAGATTTGTAACAAATACTCCAAAAAAAAAAAAAAGAGCTATAATAAGCCAACAAAGGAGATAAAATGAAAAAAAAAATACTTTAAAGTCATAATATGTGGCAAAAGGAAATAACAGAGGGGAGGAAAAAAAAAGTGAGATTAGAGACCTAAACCAAACTTTATCAACAATTACATTATGTGTTAATTATCTAAACACACCAATTAAAAGGTAGAGCTTGTCCGAGCAGATTCAAAAAAATTAAGACCCAACTACCTGCTGGGTACAATAAATACGCTTTAAATATAAAGACAGAAATAAGTGAAGAGAGAGAATGTAAAAGTATGTATTATTTAACAGTAGTCAAAGGAAGCTGAAGTGGCTATATGAATATCATAATTCCAAAGCAAGGGATAATCCCAGAAATAAAAGAGGCCATTTCAAAACAACCAAGGATGAAATTCACAAAGAGAACACAAAAATTCTAAACATTTGCTCATCAAAAAACAGAACTTTAACATATGTAAGGCAAAAACAGAACTCAAAGGAGAAATACACAAACCCACAAGAGAGATTTCAATAGCCTTTCTCAGTAACTGATAGAACAAATATTAATACATAGAAAATTGGTAAAGATACTGAAGATCTACAGAACACTATTCAATCAAACTCACTTTTGTAGAACACTCAGTCCAAGAACAACAGGATACCTGTTTGTTTGAGATGCACATGGACTGTTTACCAAGACAGTTCATATTATGGGGCATCAAATAAGTCTCAAAGAATTTAAGAGTGATCAAGCCATACAAGGTATATTCCTTGACCACAATGAAACTGAATTAGAGATCAGTAACAGAAAAAACTCCAACCCCCAGCTCCCAAATACAGGTTGAGATGCTTTACCCAAAATGTTTGGTCCTATACATTTTTTGGATTTTTGCTTTCAGGTTTTTTTTTTGTATTTGCGTTATACTCACTGGTTGAACATCCCTAACCTGATCCAAAATGCTTCACTGAGCATTTTCTTTGAGCATCACATCAGTACTGAAAAAAGTTTCAGATTTTAGAGCATTTCAAAATTTGGATTTTTGGATTAGGGTTGCTCAATCTATATTCGGAACTAAATGACATATTCTGAATAACCCATGGCTCAAAGAAGAAATCAAAAGAGAAATTAGAAAGTATGTTCAACTGAATGAAAATGAAACCAGAGCATATCAAAATTTGTGGATGTAAGTAAAACAGTACTTAGGTGGAATTATATACCATTACTTTCATTTGTAAAAAAGATTTCAAATCAATAATCTCAGCTTTCACTTTAAAAATCAGAAAAATAAGAGCAAGTTAGACCCAAAGTAAGCGAAAGAATGAAAGCAATAAAAATTAAAGTGAAAGCCAGAGAAATAGAAAAAAATAAAGAAAAGTAACAAAACCGAACACTAGCTCTTTAGTCAAAGCTGAGAACTTTAAGACAAAAGAAAAAAAAAGAAGGCACAAATGATCAACATCAGGAGTATCAGGAGAGACAAGTGGAAATGTCTTTTTGTGTAGATTCTGTAGACATTAAAAGGATAATAGAGCATATACTGTTTTATGCCAATAAATATGACAGCTTAAATGGACATATTATTTGAAAGAGAGAAACTGACTCAAGGAAAAATAGATAACCTATATATTCCTATAGGTAGAAATTCAATTTGTATTTAAAAACCTTCTCACGTAGATAACTTGGAACCCAGATGACTTATGTGATGAATTTTACCAAACTAAGGAAATAATACAACTTTATACACAATTTTCCAGGAAAATGAAGAGAACACTTCCCAATTTATTCCATGAGATCAGGACTGCATTATACAAAAACTAACCAAAGAAGTATATGTCAACTACAGAAAAATATTCTTCTGAACACAGGTGTAAAAATTCTAAACAAAATTTGAGCAAACAGACTCCAATAACATCATCATGACCAAGGAGGACTTATCCCAACAATTCAAGGTTGGCTCAACATTGAAATCAGTCAATACGGTGGGGTGTGGTGACGTGCACCTATAATCCCAGTACTTTGGGAGGCTGAGGCAGGAGGACTGCTTGAGCCCAGGAGTTTGAGGCTGCAGTGAGCTGTGATTGAGCCATTTCACTCCAGCTTGGGCAATAGAGCAAGTCCTTGTCTTAAAACAACAAAAAACAATGTGATATACTGTATTTACAAGCAGACAAAAAAACCCCTATGATCATCTCAATAGATTCAAAAAAAACATTAAATAATATCCATTCAGAATTATAATATTTTTTAATTTAAAAATTTTTTAAATTGTACTTTAGATTCTGGGGTACATGTGCAGATCACGCAGGATTGTTGTATAGGTACACACACAGCAAGGTGGTTTGCTGCCTCCATCCTCCCGTCACCTGTATCTGTCATTTCTCTCCATGTTATCTATCCCCAACCTCCCCACCCGCCACTGTCCCTCCCCTAACACCCCCACAACAGACCTCAGTGTGTGATGCTCCCCTCCCTCGATAATAACTTTCAGCAAAACAGGAAGACAAGGCAATGTCCTCAATAAAGGGCATCTATGAAAAACCTGCACATTACATCATATTTTTCAATATAAGAAAAGTTTTCCCCTAAGATCAAAAACATGATAATAATGTCTGCTCTCACTATTTCTATTCACCTCCACACTAGAAGTTTTGGCCAGTGCAAGCAGGCAAGAAAAGATGATACCTAGATGACACCTACATTGGAAAAGAAGCAGAACTGTCTTTATGTGCAAATGACACGACCATCTATGTAGAAAATCCAACAGTCTCTTTTAAAAAGCTACTAGAATAAGTGAGTTTAGCAAGGTTGCAGGATACATAATCAATACACAAAAATCAATTATATTTCTATATGCTAGCAACAAACAATTGGAAATAACAAATGGAATAAAATTATTTAGAAGACCACTGAAAATATACAATATCCAGGGATAAATCTGACACAGGATATACAAAGTCCTGTTCAAACAGCAAACCACAAAACATTTGTGAGAGAAATCAGAGAAGACCTAAAAAAGTGGAGAAATACACCACTTCAAGGTTTTGAAGACTCAGTATTGCTAAGACGACAATTTTCTCCAAATTGATGACTAGATCCAATGCATTTCCAAGCAAAACCATGGAAGGCTTTTATTGTAAAAACTGTCCAACTAATTCTAAAATTTATAGAGTGATACAAAGAACCTAGAATAGCAAAAACTTTGAAAAAGAAGAACAAAGTTGGAAGACTACCAGTATCTAACTTCAAGACTCATGATAAAGTTGCAGTTACTAATATAATACTGATGCAAAAACAAACAAATAAGATCACTGGACCGGTCAGACTGTCTTTAAATAAACTGACACATATACAGACAACTGATTTTGATGAAAGTACAAAAGCAATCGGCGGAGAAAGGAGAAATAGGGGTGGAACAACTGAATATCCACAGGCAAAAAGATGAACTTCAATAAATAATTCATACTCAATATAAAAATTAACTCAAAATACATCAAACAACAAAACATAAAGCCTAAAACTCTTAACATTTCTAGTAAAAAAAAATACAGAAAAAAAACTTTATGACCTTGGGTTAGGTTTTCTTTGGTGTCAACCAAAAGCACAATCAGTAAAATAAGGAATTTATAAATAAAGCTTCGTCAAAATTAAAAACAGTTTTTTAAAAAATATTAAGAGAAAACAAGGCACAAACTAGCAGGAAGTATTTGCAAAATGTGTATCTAGTCAAATATTTTCATACAGAACATGTCCAGAACTCTCAAAACTCAACAAAAAGGCAACAACCCAAGTAAAAAATGAGAAAAGATCTGAACTGAAGACAGATCTACAGGAATCAAACATATCAAAAGATGAGTAGCATTATCAGCCATCAGGCAAATTAAAATTAAGACCACAATGACATACCACTAACACATAGTTTAGAGGGGGTAACATTAGGAATACTGATTATATCAAGTGTTGGCGGGAGTGTGGAGGTAAGAAACTCTCAAATATTGCTAATAGGAATGCAAAATGGTATAATCCACTTAGAAAACAGGGAATTTCTTAAAAAGTTCAATATAAATCTACTGTAAGATACAGCCATTCCACTCTTAAGGTGCATGGCTGAGCAACAAAAGCACTTGTCTTTACAAATACTTGTACATGAATGTTCACAGCAGTTCTTTGTTTAAAATATTCATAAATCGACAACAACCCAAATGCCCATCAAGAGGAGAGGTGATGAGCTGTGGTACCTCCATTCTGTGGAACGCTACTCAGCAATCAAAAGAACGACTGACATGGATGAATCATGCTGAGTGAAGGAAGCCAGACCCAAGAAAGCACATGCTATATGACTGCAGTTATACAACCTTCTAGGAAATGGAAACCCCATACAACCGGAAGTAGGTCAGTAACTGGGGCATGGGGTAGCCAGAATGGAAGGGATTGCCAAGACATGCCAGGAAGCTTTCAGGGGTGATACATGTGTTTGTTATTTTGATTGTGATGATATTGTTTCACGGGTGTATACACACATTAAGAGGCATCAAATTTTATACTTTAAGTATGTGAAGTTTACTGCATATCAATTATGTCTCCACACAGCTGTTAAAAAGACCCTTTGAATGATCTCTGCAATATTCTAAGTGGCACTAATGGTGATGAAAATAGGGATGGGGAAAATGGTGGTAGGAATATTTAAAAACTCAAGTTCACAAGATTTGTATGTGAAGGAAAGGAAAGGCAGGAGTCAGGGATAATGCTGAGATTCTGAGATCAGGCGACATGAAGGAAGAAAGCTCCACTAACAGCAACAGGGCCAACCCAAGAGCGGATAATGCATTTGGTTTTGGCCAAGCTGTAAGCTGGCAGAATGTCTCATTCCATGGGGCAGCTTAAAATGTGGGGTGGGACGGGACAGGTGAGAAACACTAAACCTCCACTCTCCTTTTCTCTTCACACCTCTTCCTCAGTCTCCTTGACTCTTAATTCTTTTCCAATCCCTAAAAATAAATTTTCCTCCATGTTATAATTCAAGTCCTCAAAGAAAGAAAATCCAAGTCTGGAAGAGTTCCTTTCACCTACACATGACCTTCAGTGAAGCTCTAGGATCACAACTAGGGGCAAAGCATATCATTGTCTTAGAGTTCCAAACACGCCGTCAGCTAAGTGGAGTTTTCATAACCTCATAAAAGGGTTGTATGTCTTGGCACTAAGTGAATATAGTGATGGATGAAAACTCAAAGGAAAAGGGCAGTGTGCACCACGGGACTGAGGCAAGTAGAAAGGGATAGGACCTATGAAGTCATTTCTGTTTGCTGCCCCGCTGCCCGGTTACATCAGTCCCTGCCAGAATGGAATTGTTCCTGAGAACTGCAGTGTGGTTCTTCACACTGGAGCCAAAGGAAACATCTGTAAGTCTGGCAGAGCTTCAGGTGAGCACGCTGCTCAGAGGGCTCGGAGCCCTTGCTGGCAAGAGACGCCAATGACAGAGTGAACTGTTATTCTCCTTCCTTATTTTATTTTAAATGTCAAAGCTTTTCACACCACAGTGACACCCTAAAATGATTCTGTTACTTCCACTGCTTCAGCTGAAACAATATTTTTTCATGTTCCATGGAGTGCCCACCAGCTGATTCAAAACCAGGAATGCAATGGGGTACTCTATGTCAACATGACATGAAAAGGAAAAAAAGAACAAGGCAGAATACAGGCTGGTGAGAAAATCATGTACCTTTCTCTTGAATGCTTTGCATTCTCTCAATCAGCAATGTTCTTTGCTGTTTTAAGGCACTGTTCGATGAGACCCTACAAGGTATACCAATGGACTAAGCCCAAATTCAAGGAGTTTAGAGTTCAAGATGACAAATGCAAATGCATCTGCAGAATGGCACAGCAAGTACTGGGCACAGTGAGAAGGGTATGCAGTGTCACAGGAATTTCAGAACAGCAGGACATGATTCTGCTGGGGTGTCCAGGAGGAAGAGCCATGATGGATGCAATGGCGTATGCACTGGATGCCAAAAGGCCAGGATAAAAACCATCCAAATTGGGAAGAAGAAATGATACCTCTATGTAGAGTAAATGGCAAGACTCAGGCATGGGAGCAAGAAACCCAAGAAGTGTTGAAGGAATAACTCAATGTAATTCAACAAACAGTAAACACCTATTGGTTACCACACACTGTGCTAACTGGAATAAATACAGAGATATCAATGACCACTGACAGTCGAGAAGAGTATTTATTTCAAAATAAGAGAGGTAATGTCAGTTTGACAAGCACAGCAGGCAGAGAGATATGCCCAGCTCCATGCTACAGAAACTCTGGAACCAGGACAATGTCATGGTTAGAAGTGGGACACCACAAACAAAATACTTAGGTTTAAATTCCATGTGTGGTCCATGCATAGTGGCTCACACCTGTAATCCCAGCACTTTGAGAGGTCAAGGCAGTCTGATTACCTGAGGTCAGGAGTTAGAGATCAGCCTGGCCAACATGGCGAAACCCTGTCTCTATTAAAAATACAACGAAACTGTGTGTGGGGGGGCAGCGGGGGGGGGACATGGTGGTGCATAGCTGTAGTCCCAGTTATTAGAGGTGCTGAGGCAGTAGAACCACTTGAACCTGGTAGGCACAATTTGCAGTGAGCTGAGATTGTGCCATTGCACTCCAGCCTGGGCGGCAGAGCAAGACTTCATCTCAAAACAAATTTATTCATTCATTCATTTATTCCATGTCTGCCACGTACTTAGATGTGTTACTTTGCTAAGTTTCAGTTTTCTTCTCTGTAAAATGGGCACCATAAGTAGTATTAATGTCATAGGATTATTCTGAAGATATGTTGTGATAAGATAATGTATAGTCAGCCCTTGGTATAGGACTTAGCGCATGGCAAGTACTCCAGAGAAATACCAGTTATTGTTGTTACTACTGTCAATACTACTGAGAAGTGATCTTGCTGTCACTGATAGGCTAATTTCTTTGGATGGCAGGCTATACCCAGAGTTGTCACTGAGAGATGGGAGCCCTTCCAGGCTAACACTTGCACATCTCTGGACTTGGGTTTCCTCATCAGGAGGAGACTGAGTATGGTGTCTGTTCACCGAGTCCAGACATTGTTGTCCCTGCTCTGCCTCCAGGACCTCACTTAATCTGCTCAATAGCCCTGTTCATTCTGCAGATCAGGAGGCAGTGGTGCGGGGAAGTCAAGTCCTTAGTCTAGGTCACAGAAGCGGGGGTAGAGGAGGGTTCAGTAGCTCTGTTCTCAACCACCAGTGCACGCTGCCTTTTAGGGTCACCACCTTCCACTTCCCAGAAGGCGGCATTTGATCTGGTAGCCAAAGGGTAGACCAAAGCTAACCACGACATGAAGAATCACCGAAACCAGGAAACACATACAACCACACATCACATCTCACATGGGTATGGATTTTTACAATTTATAAAACTCATTCTTGTTATAATTTTTTTTTACTCTTTGGCCCCAAGTGACTGAGGAGCATCAATGGGCTAACAGAATCTCACATTAGAAACACCTCAGCCTAATGTGAGGTGTTTCTAATGTGAGGTTCTGTTAGCCCAACGGGGCTGCTGACAAAGAAGACTAGGCAGCTGGGACACTGAGTAAACATTTTTTGGTTTAGAACTATTTTTGAGAACTAGGAGTGAGTGTAGCCACATGACACCACATAAGCTCTACTACTTTAAGACCTGATTTTCAGCATGCACCTGGCAACATCCTGTATGAGCTGGACAACTCTGACCCTCCTTGCCCTTATTTGTACAATGCAGTTGTTCTTAACCTTTATAGGACCACAAAGCTTTTGGGGCAGGGAGGAGTAAGAAGAATGTCACAGGCTCTCTCCCCAACACAGGCACACACATCCCCTCATGCTCCCCACTCCACTCCATCATGCCCCAGTAGACATCTTTGTATCCCTGGGATGCTGCACATTGCCTGGCACATGGTGCTCTCCAAACATGTCCTAAGAATGAATAAAAGCAAGTCTCTGTTCCAAAGAAGAGTAACTCTATAAAAATGGGTAAGTTGGTGGTGGATCAGAGAGAGGTAGCATTTACTTCATTCTTTCAATCTGCAGCTAATTTTCAATGACTATTCCATGCTAGGCACCGAGCTAGGCACATGAATTTCAGAGATAGAAAAGATACAGTCCTTCAGCAAGAGATGTAAGCTAGCTGCATAAAGATACTTAAGAAATTAACTGTTATAAATTCTAAAAGATTTTCAAAGTGTGGGTGAAGCTTTGATTTTTTTTTTAACAGTACAGTATTACGTGCCTATTTTTATTTGAACAAATGCCAGGAAAGAAAATGGGAAACTAAGTAGTCTTCTGAACTCCACATACAGTATTAGGGCTTAGATTTAAGGTCATATGGAACACACATGGCTTAGGTAAAAGAAGCGAAAGCATTAAAAATTACTCCGAAGGATGTGTTGGATTTCAAGACTCAATCAGCAATTTTCCCTGGGATTATCAGCTTTGCTTAATATATCACTTAATCTTTGTCTCAGGTTCCTTTTCTGTGAAATAGGGCAATGTTCCTGGGGGTGTGAAGGAAGTGGCCAGAGGGCAAGGGAGGATGCAGTGTGGTTTAACGGTTTCCTGACTTTGAAGTGTTCTAAAAATACAGCATTTTCACTGCAAACATGTGATAGAAGATGTGTCAACACAGCATTCTGTGTTGCCAGGGCAGCCCGACCAATAGTTTCTCAAAGACTCACGCACTCTCTGGCTGATGCGAGGGGAGAAAGTCACAGGGCAACAGGCCTACTCTTATCTCTGGAGCATTCTAGCTGTCTGGAAGACATGTGGCAGGCCCTCCAAAGACTGATTAGTCTAGGTTAAACAATCAAACTCTGCTATTTGACGAAGATTCTTCTTTTCGCCTCTTAAGCTGTCACACATTTATTTGCCTTGGAGTTTAATCTGTGGCATGAAAGCCTGACATGTCCCACTTAAAAAACTGTACTCCTAAGTACAGATTATAGTGCAATTAGGTAGAGTGGAAAGCCTAAAATACACAACTACAAAAGTGTGTCTTTAATTTATTCATTACCTTTCCTTAAGTCTTTTTCTTTCTTCACAGAGATTAGAGCAAAGCCTTGGCTCTCAGAAGCACTTCCTTTGCAGGGAGTGGGCCTGGTGGAAGGGTCCCATGTTTGCCACCTCTAGAGCTGAATACACCCCGTGCTGGACTTGCAGAATAGCTAAGAGCCAGCGCCACCTGGCAGCTGTATGGTGGCCTGTGTAGAACGGACTGGTGGTCACCATCCAGTTCCCATTAGACAGATGTCCACTTCACAAAGGGAGCATCACACTCAGCAGCCCGGTTGGCAATGGGGAGCGAGGACTGGGCACGGAACGTGCATTTCCTCTTTGCGCCTAACCAGGTTTCCTGCTCCGTCACACTGACGCAGGCCAGGGTGCGTGGCGGGTAGCATGGCAGCAGCTCCAACCCCTTTGCAAACACCTTAAATCCTCGTTTCAGATGTCATGTCCTTTATCCTACCAGGCAGTCACATTTTTCAAATCTAGGTTGCGGCTTATTGAGCCTCACAGTGGCTATCTTCTAAGGCCACCACCAGGACATACTGGCTTCACCCAGAGAGTGATGGGCACTGCAGCTGCATACAGGACTCTCCGCAGCCTCCATTATGGGGTTAGGGAGGATGCTTTAGGCATGACAGGCAAAGAAAGGCCCTCCTCAGTCATTTCAGAGTTCATGGTATCTTCACCCCAAATCAACAAGCAATTGTTGAATCCTAAACAGAAGGGCAAGGTGGTTCCTTATTACCACAAGTAACTATCTACTGGACAACCCATGACTAACTTACAGAGGATTAAAAAACTCAGGCTCTATTTCCTTCTTTGCTGTTGAGGGACTTCATTCCATCTGGACAGTGAAACCAGGCTGGTCTGTTTTCTCCCTCCCTCATGGATGTGCAAGGGAAAAGTACACTTCCAGCACTGCAGGGGAGTATATAAATTAAGCAATATTTCTTCACTGATTTTTCTTAATTCATGCCAACATTTTGGTTCATATCCTCATTCTAATAACCTATTTTTTTTTTTAAATTCACACATACAAACATAAGTCAACAAAATACAAACACCCAAGGTAAGCTAACTTTACTTGAAAAACAATATTTAAGCAGCAATACAGGAAGTAAAAAAACAGACTTTTATTTCTTTCATTATGCTGCATTAACTATGTAACATGGAGGAGAAACTTACTCAGAACTGCTGTCAATTTTAATACTTCCCTACTGAACATTCTATGTAGGGGATGACTTAGTAATACAAATTTTTGACAATGGGGTGTTTTTTAGAGAAGGGTATGTATGAAAGCTAGTGTCAACACGTTTATCTCCTTTTCTAAGTTGCAAGTCCTCTAATAACCATCTTAACAACACTTCGTCCAAATGAGCTACCCTATATAGGTTTCTGCAGCCAGTGGTGATTCTGGGTAGGCTGCAAAGCTGGGAAAAAACCAGCATGTTGCTGAATTGACCTTCCTGCCGATGGTTGGCATGGGATGCTTAGAGATCCTACATTAAAGTGACCAAGCTTCCTCTACCACTGGCCACAGAACACTGCTCTAACGCCAACCCACCATCTTTAAAACTGAAGGGAGCTGGCAGTAATAGGCTATGAAAAGGGGATGAAGAAAGTGGGATAAATGTTCAAAAATCACCCAAAAGTAATGCCTTGTTGATGGTAGTTCAGTCACATTTTCAACTTTGAACAAAGCACACAGAAAGTTCACTCTGTGCCAACAGGAAAATCTGAAAGCATCTGTATCTGTACTGTTTCTAGCGCATCTACTTTACACTACCGAGTAGCCTTTATTCAATTTCCACCGTATGCGAGATACCATCCTAGGCAACTACCTTCAACATTTTCTAAGCAATGCCACACTCATTTCAAAAAAAAAATGGCAAAGAAACAAATTAACTTTGGGCTACCGCAAAGTTTAAAACACACGTGTGAGTTCTACACACACACATACATGCCTCCTATGAAGGTTAACACTATCAGTCACTCTTTGGTGCCAAGGGGATGTGATCCATCAGGTAGGGGCTGGCAGCTCTCCCTCAGGACCCTGCACCAAACACCATGACATGAAAAAGGGTATGAGGACCAGCCTGCTGCCTTCATTAAACTAATGAGAGGACTGCATCCTTTATATCCTTGGATTTAGTGAAGAACCCTTGGAAAGCGTCATTAGTGAAACTTAAGCCTCTTCTTGTCCTAAACTCCCTATAGGGAGGGGAAAGAAAAAAGAAAACTGAAAATGAAAACGGGGAAAGAGGAGATACGGGTATGCTATTGAAAGGAAAAATGTTAGACGCCTACTATCACATGGCCTTGGTTCCTCTAATGTTCTCTCACTTCATCTTTATTATATCAACAGCACAGGATGATCACGCTCTCAAGTGCATTCTCTGCTAAACAGAAAACACATGTGTGCACACATGCGCGCACGCGCGCGCACACACACACACACACACACACGTACGTGTGCCATGGACATGGCTGGCCTGAAGCTGGTTTTACACTGCAAGCTAATTATGGCTGCCCTTTCTTTACTACAGACAATTCTTTCTCTCCTTCTGGGGCAAAGAACATGGACTGCTCATCTGTATGTTCTCAGCACTGACAATGATGCCTTGTGCACAGAAGGCAACCAGAAGTGTCTACTGCCACATGAATGGTACTTTGGTAAACACTTTGTCAGCTCCCTGCACCCTATTTTCATCTTTCCTATTCTATATTAAGTTCAACATTAAAAGGGACCCAGGGCTTTGAAGGCTACCCTAACCTCATCTCACTGCTACAGAAAAGCTCTGCATTAAGCCTATGCAAGAGATGGCCAGAGGCCCACTCCTAGGGACTGCTAAGCGAGCTGCCCTACCATCTCCTTAACTTTCATAACGTGCTCTAAGTTCACCACCTCTTCTGTGTAAAAGTTTGGCTCAAACTCTACATGTTGCCTGCTGTTCCAACATTTTAAACATCAGCAGCAGAATCCCAGGGTTTAGCATTAATTGAAAGAGCTTATCTATATATAGCTTCACTCTGCACTTTAGCGTATTCAAAACTTCAATCATATTCTCTCTTTTTTTGAGAACACAATCCCTCCTTTTCATGTCTTGCTACAGCCTTTCCCCCTTTTCATTCTCATGACTCAATGCTCTCAGGCCTTTTAAGTTAACCTCCTAGACCTTTCCATGTGGGCTCACCTTCCTGGACCCTTGTGATTCATGCTGCTCTCCTTTGGAACTCCTCCATCTCCTTGATATCCTTCAATAACATTTCCCAGTATCAGGCACAGTGGCCTAGTTAGGAGCTAAAAGGCTTTTTTTTTTTTTTTTTTTTTTTTTTTTTTTTTTTTTTTTTTTTTGTGAAAAGTGGCCGATTACTTGTTCATAACACTTGGTGTCTGGTGCGTCATGGAGAACATTTAGCATTTGGGGGGCAGTTCTGACAATTAGCTTGTTGAAGGCCTTTTTTCCTGTATTCCTCCCCCTCCCTGATGTTTGTGTATTTCTTTACATGACTAGGATGCAGTTCCCATTAAACTATAGTCGTTTGGGAAGCATTTTTTTTCACCTAAAGCTAAAAAGGCAACAAAATAGCAGCAATTTGTGAACTTAGTAAATGCCGACGATGCTGGAGGACTACTATAAAGAGACAGGTCTTGATCTACAGGCAGGTGAAGTTGCAGAATGTCCTACATAAGCAATAAAGCCCAACATAGCCCAACATATTTTATAATGATCAGACGCTGGGTCAGTTCAACTGTGTGGTGAGTCAATATTCTCTTTCAGTCCTTTAATTCTTCTGCCTAATTCCGATTTCTGATCCTCCAGTAGAAACAGAGGAATTACATTCCTTTATTCTTCAAACCAATCATCGTCCAGAGTGTATCTTATGGGTTTCTCCAATGTGAATACCAGAATGGGGATACCAGATTAGGAACATGTCTATCACTTACGCAGAGAACGACAAAAATACTGATCCTAAATACAAATTTCTGCAGTGTTTCAAAGGCCATCCCTACTCTCTGCTCCATTAGCTTTACCATTACAGCATTCCCCTGTTTAGCTAACTAGCCCCTTTTTCCATTTACAGCATAACTCACTTCTTTGCTTGCCACTTATGTGTGTTTGTCTATGTGAATCAGGCTTTGAGATATTCACATACAGCATAATCCACCAGATCACACATGCCTTTTTCTGTGTTCCTTTCTCTGGAACAAGGACTCATCAAGGCAAATGTGAATGTATTTGAAGATATATTTGAAGACCTTGATTCTTTATTATATGTAATAGGTCTAGTTCACTACTAATTTCCTCAGTGTTATACCTAATATACATCACTCAGTTAACCTTATGACTAACTGATTTCCCACGGGAATTTCTCAGTATGGATCAAAACATCTTCAATTCTCGTGTCCCAGAACCTGATGCATTATCATCATCATTTCTGTGTTCAGAATATATATAAACCCATATCAATCTGTCACTAAATCATGTAATTTTAGCTTAGTTTCCACTTTTTTCTTTTGATCAATTATCTTTTCATCCTTTCTTATGTTCTGATGGTTTTGAAGATCATAACAATTATTCTGTCCTTATTCATAGCCGTACACCCTGGTATGCCTGTGAGATGTTACTGTAAAAGGTTTGGCCCACCCAGTATTAGATAGTGAAGCAGGAGACTAGCTGGGCTCAGAATCAGTGAAATTATGATAAGGTTACCATCTGGGGCGATATGTCCAAGGATGAAAATTCAGTCTTTTAAGAATCTACTAACTTAAGATACAAAAAGCAGTACTAATTATACTAGTGGTGTTTTACATTCTACCATGATTGGAATTATTCAAGATAATACACTTCTTCAAAAGGTATGTCATGATTTTTTAATTAATGCTAGAATTCTGAACACTTCTAAAATATAACTTAACTATGGTTAATTTTAAACTTTCGTTAGAAGTCGAGATTGAAGGAGGCTGCAAATAAACCTGTCAACCCAAATGCCTGATTATCTGGGGTATCTGGAGCGAAAGTGAGTGGGTATCTGGAGCGAAAGGGCAGCAGGTAGGTTGTGCTAAGGCAGCGCTGAGGCAATGTGTGCACATCTCAGAGTAACTAACAGCATCACCCTGTTGAGAGCACCTCTCCTGCTGGCCAGGAAACTGGACTTCTCCTCTCCAAAGCACTGGCTTCCTAATGCCCCACAGTATGGTAACCCAGAGTGGTATAATCACGTAACTGATGGTAAGGCATCTCTAGCGGGGAGCTATCTCTTTCTTGCTGGGTGCCAATAAAAAGGCAAGTGAGGCTTCTAGACAGGCAACCCAGACAAGCACTCAGTGGCAAATGCAAATTGTGAGATCACCTAGACTTCACTTTTCCAATCGACCTGCAATACTTGCTGGAGGGACTGAAACAGAAGCTGCGAAACTCTGGGTTTTCCTTTCATGTCACATTTCTACCAAAGAAGTCTGTTCTCCTTTCATCCAGCACCTGTTTTCTTTATTCTGCTGCTTTAATTCCAGAAATGCAAAGCTACTGGGGAAAAGACTACTGGGCACTAGCTGATGTCTTAATGTCCCAGACAGAAGAGAAGAAAACAAAATGGTTAAAAGCAGCCATGAGTAATTTCTTTTCTTCTTTGATATTAGCTCACTCTGTCTGTCTTTTTTGTCTCCCTCCTTTCCCTTCTTCCTCCTATTCTCTCCCGAGATGTAAGGATCAAAATGTACCCATGATAGGTATTATCTGCCAGGGTAGATGCTGCCTTTTGATGGATGTTAACAGAAATTCAGCACTGTTACTGAGGCACAGTCTTGGCACCACCAGAGTATGGGGCATTTAAAGGGATTCCTTCTTCCTGTACCTTAAAGGAGGCTTATTTAACATTTGTCCCTGCTTTATCTCAGTCAGCACAATGACTACAGTATCAGTCTAAATATTTTAAGACTGCATTTCACAGATTGAATTGTTCTCTTTTAATATAGCTATATGATTTAACTAGTGAAGCCACCTTTCACAAGGATGTGATAAAGATCCTCCATTTGCATCAGTATAAAAATTCTGACTGCATTTTCTGTTTGTCCTATAGGTCGTCAGTCAGCCAACAATGAAAGGATGCCACAGTAAGTAACACAGAATCTTCTGTTAACAGAACATTAATTCAGGATGAGATGCCCTTCCTGTGGGCCACTGAGGCAGCATCAAAACTGGGGCTGTCCCAGAAAATCTAGGGCAGTGACCCTGGTTTTCAAGAAATGTAGGACAGAAACCCTATTCCCTACTTGTATGCATTAAAATGTGGTGTGGGTTCATTTTCCTGCAGTTTGAATTCTTTCTCAATTCCTCATTTCAAGATAACATTGCTTAAACAAATGGGCTTCCAAGTCCACTTCTATTACACTTAAGTGAAGTTTCAGACACGTTTTTAAGAAGAAAGGAGAGACATGAAATGTGAAAATGAACCTCCCCACTCCAGTCCTCTAGCATCAGTCCTTTCATAAGGCGGCCAAGGGTGTTCCTTACAAAAAACCTTTAACATTTTAAGCAGGAAACAAATACAGTGTACGATGATCAACCCTCTTTAGACCATGCCAGCAGCACTCACACATTTGTTGAATTACTGAATATGTAAAGCAACTTGGGAAGTGGGTATTATTTCTATTACATGAATAAAGAAAGTAAGCCTCATTCTCTGTACAACCTGGTCATAATAAGTACCAGTACCAAGTCCCCTTCTCCAGGGCCTACCCTCATTCTACCAACGCACAGAAAAACCTTCTGGATTCAGGGCTACCCTCTACCCAATTCTGAAGTAAGTGAAGTCAGTCTTTGGTGTCTTTATACTTCTCCTCTCCCTTTTTCCTTCTTCCTGGTCATTCCCCAGTATTCTAGTCTGATTCTCAAAAAACTTTTCCACTGTACTCAAATAGAGAGAGATTGAGACAAAAATTTTACTAATGGCTTCTTGAAAATTGAAGCGAAGCCTTTAAGAGGGAAAGAAACAACTCATCGTCCTGTTCTAAGATCAGCCCCAGTGTAACCCTAACTGTAGCCTGACCAAGACGAGGATGAAACAGCAGCGGCATCATAACCCCACAAAAGCTGCTCTTGTGAAACTTGAAGGTAATAATCCTTCCCAAAGGAGTCCTGAGTGCGATTTCTGTTCTATCCGGAAAGCTCTGGCTCGCAGCACTGCTGGGCTGCAGTTGCACGGCAGTTATGCCATGACCTCCCAACTCACTGTAAGAAAAAAGGAAGTTTTCTCCTTTGGTACGTAGTGATAGTCAACACAGCCACTTCCCTTTTCTATTTCTCTTTTAGCTGAGAAGTTGCCAAAAGAGAGACAAGTAAAATGTGATCAACAAGACATTTGGTTAGGACTGAGGCGCTGTTGCTACCTTCTCATCTCCAAGGCTAAGTGATTTTAATCTATCACTCAGTTTTCATTCCCATAAAATCAGAATAACAGTACCTAAGCATTTAAGTTTGGAATAATTTAAACAATGTTCACTATAGAACACACTTTCTCAGGGTGCTGTGATCTGGGATTGTAACTTTGATTATCTAACACATTAAGAGAGTGATGACCCAAGGTAATTTATCCACTGTTTCTAGGTTCCAAGTATAGTCTCGCTTGAACACAATTTTCCTATCTGCCAACTTCTCCCACTGAACTTCAACTGCTAACCCTTCAACTCCTCCTCCACCTTCCAGACTAGGAGCTGTCTTTCAGCATTACCGGCTTCCCTACTTTAGACCTCCGAGAGAATATTCTAACACAGCTACTACCCTTCCTGATCTTCTACAATGTCTGCCTTGATCACCTACAACTTTGGGTTCCCTATAACTCTGTTTCTCTGCTCACCCAGTGACAGACAGTCCTAGAACCACAACCATCAGGGCCCACTCCAGATGAACATGATCTAAATATGACTGGCCGCTCCCTGATCTTCAACAGTTCTACTCCCTCCATCAAATTTCCCAAAGGAGTCATTTTAAACCTTTTCCATTCAAGTCTTCAATTCAGTAAGACTTCTCAGAAATTTCCTATTTACTGAGAAGACTGGGGGCAGGAACCTGTATAAACTGTCTCCTGCTTCTGAAACTTTGTGTTGTTACTTCCTCCTGAATGCCCCTCTGTCTCAAATGAAGTATCTTGCCACCCTTTCACAGGCCTGAGATAGTGTCATGTCTGCCTCACACTTTCACAATCTTCTTTGCCGTACAACTTATAATTTGCTGAACAAACAAACTGCATGCCTAAGTTTCTGCTCCCTTCATGCCAGACTACGAGGAAGGCGAGTCTACACTGACAGCCTCACACATATATCCATGCATTTCCTTTGCCCACAACCCCATGCTTCTTCTGAAGTGCTCTTGGGTCTTCCCAGTCACCAAATCCTATGACTTTTCTTGGCCTGCATCCTTAACTTTACTGAGACACTTCAGACTCAACTCAATCAAAACTGAACTTAATACTCCTCTTCTCCATTCCCACCACAGCTGACTGCGCTCCCAATTCTCCCAGTTAAGCCAAAAACTCCTGGTCATCACTGCCCCAAATTAGTTATTAAGTCCTCTTCCTTCCACTGTCATGCCTGTCCCTCAGCCTCCCCTTCCATTCCCATGACAGACAACACCCTGACCTCAACACAAGTCAACACACTGCACCAGCCTCTAAGCCTCTTGCTGCTAAAACACTCTATTCCTAGAGTCTTGAGAGTCTAACAAAGGCATTTTAAATACTTCAGCCTGAGAACGAAGGCCTGCTAAGAGCTGCTCTAGCCTCTAGCTCTAGGCTTCGTGATCTTCCCTTCCTCTATTTAATGTCATGTATTTCACCTTTCCCCTGAACTGCGGGAGAATTCAGTTCTCAGAGCTTGCTCTGCACTTCCTCACCTGCATGCCTGAAGCAGGCCATTCCAACCATTTGTAATGTTCATTATCATTACTTACTGAAATCCTATTATTGTTTTCAAGATTTGGTAAAGATGCCATCTTTTTCATCTCCCATAAGCTGTAAATTATTCATTTCTTTGCTCAACTTCCATGGTTCCAATAAGCTCATCTCTTTCTTACTCATTTACTCTTAGCTCATGTTCTTTTGTGTGAGAGTTGCCTGTGAACTTGCCTTCTTGTTCGTATCAGAGTTTATGTTCTTGGAGGCAGTGATGAAGGAAACAACAACAAGTATGATCATCACGATTGCCATAACCAGCTCCTACCGTATCCCAGCTCTGTGGAAAGCACATAACCTCACCACACAACAACACTACAAGCACTGCCACCACTTTCAGATGTGATTAAGCAACATGCCCAAGGCCCGTACCAAGGAAGCAGTAGAGCCAGAAATTAAATTTAGGGTTCTCCAACTTCAAAAGCCATGCTCTCAATTCTCTATGGTATTGCTCATCATCTACAAATGAAACAGATGACCCCTGAATAAAACACACTTTTCCAAAATCCCATGGGGGAGCATGTTTACTGAGCCAGACTCCCCAGTTTCCTCAGCCTGCTTGGTCAATACATGCCCTTATAGGGAGAAGATAGGCAGCTCAGATTCAAACCCTGAAAAGATGATTTCACAAGTATGACCAAGTTTTTGTGCCTCAAGACTAAACAGAACATAAAATGGAAAGTGAGGAGAAAATCTAATTCACCAGGATTAGGTAATAGCCTGACGGTTTCTTTGCTTGGGACCATCAACATGGGTAAGGCAATGAATCAAGCCCCTCCAAAAGCCTTACTCACATAACCTAAACCACCTCCAGTAATTCTAGTTTCTGAGGCTCTGACATAAGCCCTGTGAAAATATGATAATTGTACTCTGCTGACAAAGTCTGAATCAAAGAGGTCTTATTTTAAGTGTACACAGGCAAAATAATGATGGGATGCATAGGTATCAACATGAAGAAAGTGGGGGCTGTGGCTCTCTCTAGGTAAGCGGCTAAGGGCTGTAATCCTCCGAGAGCAATGTCATTATATAGCTCAAATCCCATCACAACAAATACCTTCACAACAGAGATGTCTGTATAACAAAAGCTCTTTCAAGCTTTGGCTGACAGCCCACACACTTTAAGCAATGTTTGATGTGAGACTTGAAGTTCACAGTAATGGGAATTGACCTGTATTTCCAAAGGTAAGATTTGAATGATTTCATCTCTAACTCCTACTCCATGATATCATGAGGTAGGACTGATGTACAATCTAAACCTGAGTATAAAAACTAAACACAGAGACCGAAATGAAATCAACTCATTCTTAAAGAATAAAATTTCCTCCTTTCACTTGGGGAACACTTCAGTAAAGGAGACTGCCCTTGACCCAGACCCTGAAACATATCACACCAGGGTTAGTCTGCAATCTCATCTCATGGAGACGCAGAATGGTGTAGTCCATGAAGAGAGATGGACCATGTCCAAATCTCTGATCTGTCAGTTACCAGCTGGGCAAACTGGACTATGTTTCTTAACTTTCTATGATCCTCAGTTTCCTCATCTGTAAAACATGACTAATACCACCTACCTTCTGGTTTTAGGTGAGGACGAAATGAGAACAGATGTAAAATGCCTGACATAGGGTCTGATACACGTAGTATGTGCTCAAAAAAATTTCTGCTTCTGCAGACCATGGGCTTCTGAAAACTATTTCCACCAAATTAGTAGTAAGACATAGTGAATACAAGTTAACAAAATGCATAGTCTTAATATAGGCTGGTAAAAAAAATGCTGCTCAGAGGAACATCTAGGGCAAGAGAGACAATGGGAGAATAACTAGGTCACGCTCAGGTACTTATTTGACTGGGAAAAGGGCCTTTTCAGCCAAGTTAAGATACATGTATTTCAAGGCTGAAAGTAATGAAACCAGGCATCCTAACAATAAGTGAGCTCTGATCATTTTGTCAAAGGTAATTTTTAAAAAATCTGATAAACCAACATTTGGAGTCACATTTTTCTTGTCAAGGATGAACTGTGGTTATTTCTCTAAAGCCTAGTCTACTGCCTCTGGTCTAGTTTTCCCTGAGTGACATTATGGCTGTTGAGAGAGCCCTTATTTGGTGATTATTTATTAAATTTTTTTAGCTCTAGTCTATTGATTTTGCTCAATAGCATACCATGAAAGTATTAAAACAAACTCTAGTCTTCTCCATTTGGAAAACATGTAGGTAACTAATATCAGAATACGTTCAATAAAGGTATTTACTACTGCTCTCATTTGTGAAGTTTAGAAACCCACAGATTTTCAGTTAAATGATTTTTCTATATTTCAAACAATGGGGCAATCAAGTTTGTGGTGACAATATTCTATGTACTTTTTAAAACAACCTTGCTTAAGGTTTGTTTGGAAAACTCAAGTGTTATGAACATACTCTGAAGACACACCTGTTCACCTTTCTAAAATGAGTACTGGCCAGGGGTTCAATTCCTTAAGAGGCTTCCAAAAGCCCTACAGACCTTGGCAACTACAAGGAACAAGAGGCAGTCCAACATTTCTCGTAGTCACAGAATGTTAGTCTTAAAGATTTCCTAGTTCTATCCTTTCACCTTGCCATTAAGGAAAACGCTTAGAGAAAAGTATGTGCCAATGTTCATGTGCCCAACTGAAGTGTATAAACAAGCCAAGTGATGCTTTCAGGGGTCTTAGGAGAAGCAACACAGAAATAAAACAACATGCCAGACAGAAACACCAAGGCACAGAGCAAAAGAAACTGAGAGACCCACAAAACAACAGAGGACTCCTGTGCAGAGAGACTGAGAGATCAAGAACAGGGGATGAAAAAAAAATTGCTAAAGCAAGAAGGTTAAAATAGCAACAGAGATCAAGTGGTAGCAGCAGAGTAGGTATTTAAATTCAGTCTGTGGAGAGCTTCCAAAGTAAGATGCCAGTGCACAGAAGCATCAGTCCTCACAATGGGTCCTGGTCTCTATTTCATTAACTGCTCCCACTGCCCCCCATCGCTGTCATTTTAAAATGGAGGCAGGAACAACTATCGGATCCTATACCTTCATCTCAACACTGATAAGGGCGGAACCCTCAAGCGTCTGTGAAAGTGTGCTAAGTATGCCAGGTCACTAGGGTGCTGCTCCCAGCTCCAAAAGGCAGATTCACCTCATGATCCCCACCTGGCCCCCAGGAATGCGTGTCCCTCCTTCAAGGGAGCCTTTTCTCCCTCGCACCAGTGGCATCACACCGTTTACAAAGGTACTTTGAGGTCCCCACCGGCTATGGAAAAGTGAAATGCAATTGTAATTACATGGGCAATCATGGGAACATAGCGGTGGGAAGAGTTAGGTCCTGAAATACAAGGCACAGAAACGCGATTCCTCGGAGAGGCAGCCACCCCGCCCAAGCAGAGGCTATGCTGCCTAGAAAGTGACCTCCCGGGAGCGATCACGCGCCTGGACGAGCCTCTGCGCTCCCGCCCCGCCTCCGTCCCTCCCTCCCGCCTCCAACCTGTCCCGGAGGGCCGGCGGGCGGGCGGGGGCTTGGGGAGGAGCCGGGAGCAGCCCCCGGAGCACAGGGGCCGCCCGTGCCTGCTACTTCCAGCCCTCCCGCCTGCCGGCCCTCCCTCCCGCAGGCTGGGGGCTCAGGCAGCCCCAGCGCCCCCGCGACGCCCACCTGGACGCCTGGCCACCCCCGCCCCGTGCTCTGTACCTTTACTCTGCGGAGGGTTCTGACTCCGGTCCCGGAGGACGTTGATCTGGTAGACGGCTCCATAAGGCTCAAAAAGTTCTTTCAGCTCCTTTTCCGACCACGACCGGGGGATCTGTCCGACAAACATCTTAATGGCATCTGGGTCTGGTTGGTCTGAGTGATCCAAAGCTCCGTTCATCTTGTTGGCTGTGCCGTTACTGTCAAAAACGGAACCGGGAGCCAGAGTTAGGGCGGCACGATGAGGGACAGGAAGAAAAAAAAGCGGGGGTGGGGGGGCGGCAAGGCGGAAGGAGGAGGAAGAAGAGCACGGGCAAAGTGCCTAATGAGTCGTAGAAATTTGATGAACTAAAACAAAGCAGAGGCACCATGAGTTGCTCCTCGGCGGCGGCGAGGCTCTCACTGCGTGCTGCTCTCGAGCAGAGCCGCGGGAGCACAGGGCAGCGCCCCGCCGCCTGTCACCCAGGGCGTGGACATCTTGGAGGCTCGGGAGGCAGCTGCAAGTTAAGTGCAGGTCTAGCTCTGCAAGGCTGCCATCAACGCATCAACGCGTTATCAGCCCTACCCTTGCTGTGGCTGGGAAAGAAAGACAGAGCTAGATGCCTGCTGGATTTCTCTCCCTCTCCCTGCCCCGCCCCCCCCACCCCACCACCCTTTTTGGGAGGTTTTGGAAGAGAGGAGAGAGGTGGTAATAATAAAGTCACATGGAAAGAAAATGAAACACTTGGCAGTCCGTCAGATGACTAATGCAAGATGCGGGTGATGAATTTGCAGAGTGCGCGAGGCATCCATGTGTGCATCAAATTAGTACGTTGTTGCTACTCAGAATGGAAAGCGGTCCAGCTATGCAGCTCTGCGCAGCTGATTGGCTGCCCACGCTGGAGAAAAAGGCCGGAGCTGGGAGGGGGCTCCCCTTTAAAAAGCACATTGTTTATGGGACCCAGGCACAAAGGGTTTAATTCAGAGAGGCAAAAGGAGATCTCAGAATTGCCTGCTTTGTGCTGGGTTAAAAAAAAAATAAAAAAAGAAGCCCCAGAAAGTTGAGTTCCCACTAAAGGACACTGAATATTTCAAATCTTTCACACTCCATAAATTGTTCTCTGTATATCTGACTTCCAGATGTTGCACTTGAGTTCTAAACAATCACACGTTTGGGAGAGAAAAAAAGAAAGTCTGCCTTTTCTTCTCCCAGCTTTAGTAAATATTTGGGGCTGACAGAGAGAACAGCCATAAGCTTTCGCATATCAGTCCCCCTCAATGCTGTTTCCAAAATCCCCATTTGGAAGAAAATGCTGTATAGAGCCTGCGATTCTAGTCACCATCAAGTAATCCGATGAGGAACACATGTCTTTTTTACTTGCCCCCACCCTCCTTTGAGCAGGAATAAACAGTAGAGCAAAACCACATACCCTCTTCCCCCACCCTCCACCTCCAAATATACCCTGAACCCAGCTACTCTGCCAAGTGACAAGGCTGAATGCCTCTCGGCAGCACTCATTTGCAGCACTGCACTCTTGCTCCAGCTTCTCGGCCTGTGAAAATAGAAGGCGCTGAAACAAAGCAGGCAGACGCTGCCCCTATAGAGCCTCCTCCAACAGTACGCCCACCCCAAGAAGCAGAGAAGTCAGAAAGGGGACACATTAACTAAAACTAAACTGCAAGGGCCAGGCGTGATTTCACTGTAGCCTCCTGGTACTACCAAGAGGGTAGACAAAGATCTTCCAGAGAGCTACTTATTTGGTTAAAATGAACCATCAGACAAACCATCAGAATACTTCAAATCTGCTGTGGTCCTAGGATGGTCCTAAGTCCCTAAAAAGAAGATATTTACTCATGGTTAAAAAGTCAGAAACCTATGGAAAGGAGAAATCATGAATGAGATTCAACCTGAAGAGAAAAGTAATGTCAAATACTCTTCGCTAGGTCCCAGCTTCAATTTCTGCTTCTTTGTATCCCTCTATTTTACCACTTTTTTATCCTTGAGATAAACAATCAGACTGTCTAACTTGAAGCACTTTCAGAGCTTGCGCTAATCAACCTTATTGTTATAAAAAATGTTCTGCTGAATAAAATATTGAGTACAAAATCTTCTCTCAACAATTTCGCTGTAATGTAATGCTTGTTTATATTAGAGCTAGATTGTTTATCTTGTTCTTATGCACCTATCCTTTTCAAATCGCTCTTTGAGAATTCAATAAACACTTTAACTCTGTGAATTTGGGGCTGAGCGGGGCCAAGGTGGTGGACTCCCTGGCAGCATAGCAGGTCTTGTTCACACCCTGTCAGGGGTTGAGCGTGTGGCAAGACTTATTTCTGGGACAGGAAAGACTTGTGGTTACTGCTGTTTACACCCAGCTAGAATGTAAAGAGGAAGCTTTGCCACAGGTCTCAGCTAACAAAAAACACAAGTTAAAAAAATGGGGCTATTGCCCTCATCTGCGGAGCGCATAATGTAACACAATAGAGAATGGAATGGCAGTGTACTTAGTTCTAGGGTCTGAACTCACAATTCTAGAGCAAGCTATCTTCCATGCTTCTGCAAGTGAGAGGCCACTTATTCTTTCTCAGAAAATACAAACTCACCAAGATGCATCAAGTAAGGAAAGCTGAGGAGCTGTCCTATGCCTCACACCTCTGGCCTGTATGTGGCAAGGTATCCATGTATAATTCATCCCCATGAGCCATGCTTCACCCCCATGCATAGAGACTTCTCATCTTGAGGCACTGTAGCACAGTGGCTCTGAGTTCTGGCACCACCACTTCCTAACTGTGCTACTCTGGGCTCAGACTCTTCATCTGTAAAACGGGGATAGTGAACTCCATTCTCTTAGACTCATGTGCTTAATACAGGACATGGCACAAAGTAAGGGCTCTTTCAGTGTCAGCTATTCCTACTGTTAATTCTTTCTTTGCATCTGTGAAGGATGTGAAATGAGTGACCATCAAAAATCTACTTTTCAATTCAAAATTTTTACAGTAAAGACTACAACACAATTCCTATCCTAAATAATAATGTGTATTTTAGTGATTACTTACATAGCAAATACTGTGATATGTACTTTACATTTTTTTGAATCCCCCCCTTTAGGGTACTTTGAAACCCACATTTACTCAGTCACATAATGTGTCTCCATCTCCACAGATTCCCTTCTTCTCTGTTCCTACATAGTCACCCATGAGCACCTCTCATCTGCATCTACATCCTTGCCATGCTACCTGCCCTTTTGGAAGCAACTTTTCCAAAGATTTGCATTAAGTTCTAAGGGCAGGAAAATCCCTTCAAGAAAATCCAATTATGTCCACTTGTTTAAGTTAAAATACCACCCCCAACACCTTCCTGATCAAAAGCAAAATAGGTGGTCCTGTCCCACCAATCACCCTCCTGGCGCTACCGCATCACATGACCTGAATCTCGACAGTGCTGCAGCAGCTTGGTTTACTCCCTTCTCATCCGCCCAGCTGAATCCTGCTCTGGATTCCCAACTTTCTCCCTGGCTCATGCTCATTTATAGAGGAGACTCACTGAATTCTTTTGTCCTCATGGGGTTATAGCACTGACACTGCTAAGCAAGCCAGATGCTATGTGTTCAACAGTTGAACCTTTTGAGTTACCTGTCCAAAACCAAGGAGAGCCAATGTGCTCTTCAAAGACAGGTAATTACAGGAACAGATACTCCAGATCTCAGCAAGACCCTTGATAAGGTGTCCTATTTGCGAGGATCTCATCGTGGACTTAGAAAACTAGACTAGCTTGCTCCTCTTCACTCCCTAGACATTCTGAACATCGAGTACACTGCCTCTCACAGTCCAAGAATTTACATCCAAATTCAAGTAATATTTATTGAGGGGCTACTCTATGCCAGAAACCTTTGCCAAGTACTCGATATACAATACTCTCAACAGCTCCCATTGGCATCATTATCTGTTTTGGAAAGGAACCCAGTGAGAGTCGCAGAGATATACTGACTTTTCCAATGTCACACAAAAGGTGCTTAGGGAATGTGGATACAATGAGAGGTGAAGGTCAGCCATCTCGGCCTCATGTTCCATGAGCTACGTTTCTCTAGGTTGACGTTTCCCAACTGGGTGGCCACTCGCAGGCCCTGGTCACAGAGGCACACATCTCTGCTGGCACCCTGCCTGCAAACTGCAATGAGATCCCTGGTGCCAATTCTGCTAGAACCCTTGGCAAGGAGCCAGCTAGAAGGCTCTTCTAAGACACATGCCATATGGAGTAAGACCACAAGTCTGCGAGCACTATGCCAGTAGGCATTGGTATCACCCATGTCACAGTCAAGATGAAAATGAAATGACGTTTGGAAAAACAATGAGTGCTTTTTAGTTTTAGCCCAGGCACTGACCTACTTCCCTATTTTAAAAGAAAAAGAACTAGATCAACAGAGTATATGCAAAATCTTCTGAGTTTCATCTAGGCAGTAAACTATTATAAAAACTATAATAATTGATTCAACATATTATTATTTTTACTAGTTTTAGGACAACAAACTTTTGTAAGGCCCAGTGATTTGCAGGCTTCCTTTGGGAGAATGAAAACAAAATAATTAAAATGTCTATTCTTTTTTATCTTGTTCTGTGGGTAACTTTCTGTGTTGCATTTCCTTTATTTATATAAAAAGAAGAACAAACTTACAAAATGGCTTTAAGAATTGCCAAATGGCTATAAATTATACTAATGCTAAAAGACATAAAATGTCATCTTCAGAATGCACACTAAATTAAAAAGTATACAGAATGATTGCCCTAGAAAAATTGCGTATAACGATAGAAAATCTGCTTAGTAGTTATTAATAATCATATTACTCCAGTACTTTTTTTTTTTTTTTGATCCTTGGGATAATCCACATCAGTACGATCCAACCCCGTGCCATCATGGAAACGTTCTGTATCTGCACAGTCCAATGTGGTAGCCACTAGCTACATGTAGCTAGGAATTAGTTGAAATTTGGTTAATGCAACTAAGGAACTAGATTTTAAATTTTATTTAACTTCAGTTTACCTAAATAGCTATAGATGCAAATACACTTGTCCTTCACTTGTTTTATACTGATTGGAGTTGAGATTGATCTAAATGTATCATTGCATGGGAAGTTTGCTTTGGAAACACAAGAATATGGGGCCCAGAAAGCCCCATCAGTGCTTGAGACTCTCAACGGCAGGTCAGCGAACAGTGGGCCAGCAGGCCTTAGTGCTCATCCTGGCTCAGCAACAACCTCACTCTGGGATCTGAGGCTAATCATGTAACCGCTCTGTGCCTCGGTTTCCTCACTCATAAAACAAAGCAAGATGATAGGTCCCATCTGGCTCTTAATTTTTATAATCCTGTGGCTATGGTCTGGACTCAGAGGTTCATGGAAAAGATAATTGAGATAATATAATGAGCTTCCTGAAATTTTGTTGTGATTCGTTGCCTGTGTCCCATTCAGTCCCCTCAGCTCACAGGGGACACAGGCTGCAAGTCAGAGAGCTGACAAGGTGTCACCGGCACTGTGGAGAGCAGCCTGGAGGCTCAGACAGGCTGCTGAGTGGCTGGTGAATGGGGGTGCTGCTGCAGCCCCATCTCTTTCCATGTATGCCAGTGCTCTTCCTAATGTCCTAACCATACTCCCATCATCTCTGTAGCTAACAAGCCACTCGTTCAAAGGGCTCAGGAATCGGTTTTTGATATCACTTGTACTTAAGTAATAGCACATGAAGAAACAGGCTTTGTTTGGCGATTACAGGAAACTGTCCAAGACTCAGCTGCTTAAGGCAAAAGCAGAAAAAACCTGGCGATGGGCCTGGTGCCTCCGGCGGGCAACAGGATGAACATGAAATTCATTATGTCCATTTTGGTGTTGCTTAAGAAGAGAAATCTCTTCCCGACAGACTGGCGGTGGGGCAGCTGAGGTCCAACCATCAGTTCCTTCCCACCCTGCACAATGAAGAACACATTAGAAACTCAGGCCCCACCCTTGGGAGGCTCCCTGTCTGCTAAACTTAGTGCCGCACCCGTTCCATTTAGGAAGAGGAGTCAGTGGCCATCCAACCTGGAGCTCTCAACTGCAAGTTCCTTTGCAAATGCATTGCTGCACGGTTATCAGGAAGAAAGCCTCTGTCTTCCGTGACTGCCTTTCAGCCAGGCAGAGTTTGCCACCATTCTGACACAGCTGCCTTAACTGCAGTGGCATCCTGGGTTGCTGAAAACTTTGGGTAAATTGAACAAAATGTTTTGGTTATCAGTTACACCACCAAAACGGTGTGAAAATAATGACACTCCGCTATCCCCTATTTAGGTGGAAGATATTGTTACCATTTATCATGTGTGGCGAAACCTTTTGAGTCACAACCACATAAATTATGGAATGAGGCCCCAAATCTCTGAGATGGCCACACATCAGCTAGTGAATCCACACAGAAAATTAACCAGAGCAAATACCCTAAACAGGACAAAGTCAAAGCCCTTCTCCAAATGGTCAAATTGTCATTAAATAGCTTGAGCTTCTCTGAAGAAAAGGTTCAGATTTCCTATATGTATACATACATACATTACCATAAGCTCAATCCTGGACTTTGGCAAAGTTAAAAAAAAAAATAGTTTCTTAAGACGGTACAGGACATCATTGTTATTCCCAGACAACTGAGAACACATCTGTGTTCTTGGGGACAGGCATTCTGCTGAATTACCAAAGGTACTGCTGAACTGTGTTCGGTCGGAGGTCTCCAATGCTTGCCAGGGTAAAATGCATCCAAGACTCATAGAGAACTATTCCTGCAGAAAAAGTCACAGAACATAGGCACTTGGACTCACCAAGTAAAAGGGAAACCTTATTACCTTATCTCACCTTGACTGCTAGTAAAAGGCACAAAGCTGGAAAACCCCCACAAAGAAGTAAATTTGTAGACATCTAGGGGGTGCCTGATGGCTGAACAGACAGTAACTCTCCCTGGGAAGGGAGCAAGGCAGTGGTGAAAGACAGCCCTCACCCAGGCAACTCATTTCCTTCCGTCATTTATCAGATATAGTTCAGTGGACTTCAGGGCCAAGCAGGAGGCATTCACACAGGGAGAGGTAGGTGTTTTAGATGAACTTTTAGAAACAGCAACAGGGAAATAATCATCACAAGGAAGATGTACTGAGGGCTTCACATTCCCAAAGTGCTTTAGGGGTACACACCAATGAATCCTCTCCCCCGCGGTTGAGATCACTGTGACTGCTCCTCACTTTACAGATAGGAAATTCCTCCAGGAGCCCCTGCTTCTACAGATCTAGGGTATCCTTCCATCCTGAACTTACCTGACAAAGGCTGGATGCTGCTGAAGTCACCTGTTTACTATGGACAACTAATTGAAAATGGCTCTCTGGATGATTGACAGGAGACTGGTTTGGCCATCCGTTAACTATAAAAAGAATCCTTATAAAATGATAAGATGAAGACAAATGTAGGGGGACACTCAACAGGAGCCTGCACTTCCCAAGATGAAGAATGATTTTTAACACAAGTGTCCCTGCTGCATCCACAGTCCAGCAATAAATGATGAAAGTACAGGACCCACACCAGGAGGAGCAAGCCACTGACACACGACATCTGATTCCCCGTACACAAGGTTGTGGCGACTGTGCTTCTCAAGGCAGGTAACTTCTGCTTTCACTACTGGTGAAGATACTTTGCCTGGACTTATTTATGCAAGAGAATACGGTCAGGGCAGATTCACAACCCTTTTCACACACTTTAGAAATATGGATGGTGAAAGCGAATTATTCCCCTTTGCAGAATCTCAAACACAATTGAGGTTTACTCCGAGTCCTTTTATTTCCTTGTCCTTCTCAGTTACTGAACATTTGCTTTATGTCAGGCACAGTGCTAGGTTTGAAGGTGAGGGAGGTGAAGAACAGGTTATGTCCTGCTGCTGCTCATGGCCAATTAGAAGAGACAGACATGGACACAACATGAAACCAAAATCCAGCATGCTAAGGCCTGTAATAGAGCAATAAATAAAGGCCTGGAGTAAGGCAGAAACAAGTGACTCATTAAGCCACGGGATTGGGCATGGGGCATTCTAAATCATGCCGCATCCCTGTGGCCAATGTTTAAATAACATCTGGGGTGGGAGGTGGGGGCAGATATCAAAGCCAAAAGATGACAGGCTTATACCATTTCACTTAGTTGGCAATGGGACTGAAATGAAACAAAAAGCTGGGGAGAAAAAGGTGGCCCTAACAAGGAAGGGAGTTGGGAAGGCAGGAAACGCAGCCCCAGAGCACAGGTCCTTTGCAACCATGCATGTGTAACAGACACAGAAGCACCAGCACAGACCCCGGTTTCAATCGCAGTCACGTGCACCGCCAACCTTGCACCAAGGACACAGCTTCATTCCCCTACCTGCACTTGAAATGCCACCCCCAGGAGCCGGCCCCACAAAGGCCCTTCCATTTCCACCCTTCACTCTCACAGGCTGTGCTAATCCTATGGAGAGCTCACCCATTCTCAAGTATTTGAAAGTAATACTGCCCTCATCTTGACCATTAAACTCTAATCCCACAGCACATTCTGGCACCACCTCAAATCAGCACACCTGAAGTTCATCGCTTCCTGTCTTCCTTTCCTCCAATGAGGTTTTAGGCTCAACTTTCCTGCCTTTCTTACTGGCTGAAACTCCCTCCCGAACCAACGATCTATGACCAGGAACAGTGCTGCAGCACACATAACATGCATGTAATGCAGACTGACTGCTTGCTCTGGCCTTTCTCTTCTCTGATCACAGAACCTCAGAAACCTTGATTCACTGAATCCCCATCAAGAGCACAGTGGAAGTGTGAAATCCTGGAGACAGGGATGTCTTCTTCAATCAATCATTTAATCAATATTTATGAAGAGACTCTGACAAATTCAAGGTGCTGTGGATACCGTAATTACTAAAGTGGGGTAAAACAGCCTTTATGGAGTTATACCCTAGAGTGGGCATGAAATAGGCAAATAAGTAAATTTTATCATAGATTAAAAAGACCATTTTGACAGAGAAAAATGAAGCATGCAAGGGAGGAGGTTGCTGGGTATTAAATAAGGGGGCCGCAGTATTACATAAGGTGGTCAGGGAAGAGCTCATCTGGAAGGTGAGGACAGTCCCAGCACATCCTCAACACACATTTACTAAATGAATGGATTTAATACAGGGAGTGACAAGTCTTCAAAGTTGTAAAATTAAATCACATGTCATGTGATCCGTCACCACTACTCTGCAGAACCATGTTATCACGTCCAGTGCTGTCCTATTAAATTCGAGAGGCAATACACCTATTACCAGTCTGTGACTGAGTCATGCCTATTTTTCTCTAAATGCCCACTGCATTCACTTGTCTCTGCACAGCCACCATTCTGATTCTGGTCATCCTCTCGTTCTCACCACATTAATGTAAAACCACTTGGTGGGCTTTCCTACTTTGGACTAAAGGACAAAGGCGCCGCGTCGCTGACCTTTGTGCTTGCCTGGCATTCAGAACTCTGCCTACTTTTCTGTCAAATGTTGATTATCTGTCCATTTATTATTCATTTTATCATCTATCAATGGCAGAATTTAATCTCAGGCTGGTCTCTCCCAGACTGCTTTTGGCCTACCTTTCTCGGTTGTAAATGATGTGTAATCAAGGAATACAACTGAAATGAAATGCCAGGCTAAGGAAGGCAGTCAGCAGCATGAGGTCTGATGTGAATGCACTGGACATTATGGACGCCACTGTCTCCTTCCACTGATCTGGAAAATCAAAAGTTGACAGTCCATGGGAACTAATTACGTCATATTAATAACAGCAATTTAGAGAGAAAATAGAATCCACTTGTGAAGAGAGGTATGTATTTATTACATTCAAATATATTGTCATTTTCCCAAAAGCCTTCAAACTCCAATGTTTGTAAATGGCTAGCATAAAGAAAAAAATGATCTTAGAGCAGCCAGAAACGTATTCATCACAAAGTTCCCATCTGGATGTTCATGCCCTTTGAGCTCTTTGGTGAACTCTTGAACCCACTCCTCAAAGATTTCTCATGCTGGTTTTTACACAGCCTCGTCAGCTGCATTTCAAACCCACAGGGGAAGACAAGTGGCAAAGCAAAGGGAGGCTCTGCAACAAGCAGGCCCATGTCCTGGTGGCGACGGACACCAGCATCTGAAATAGCCTCGTGGTGAAAGCCCACCCATAGCAGGGACTGAGATGTGTTCCCTAGCCATTCCCAAGGACAGTGGCCCAGCAGAATTATTAATTTGTATAATGACAAGCTTGTCTCATCTAAGAGGCCACATTAAGCTCAACAAATTCTGCTTAAGGAGGCTGGGAAATATATAATTTATTTTAAGAAGCATTCCTTCAAAAAGAGACAACAAAGAGAATTGGTGCCTTAAAGGAGAAGCTTTCAACTGTACTGCAAACTTAGCTAATCAGACTGAGTCATTCCTCAGGGATGAGTGGAGATGTTACTCTCATTTTCACAGAGCAGCGTATCAAATGTTGAGATCTGTGTACCATCTAATTTACTGTCATTAAATGCAGCAACTGCCTGCCTAAACCATTCGGCTTTGTTTGGGTTAATGTTGACTAAGTATTCTGCTCGGTTTTTCCCTACCTGTGATTGTTTTTGTTGTTTTGTCTAGGAGAATTAAGGGTGATGGGTAGAGTACAAGGGAGGAATGAGCTGTTCCCTTTGGGGAGTTTGTTTTTCAGTCAATAATGTATCGCAAATCCAGAAATAAACTTTAATTCTTTCTCTTCAGCACATCACAAAAGATGATTGGTGAGGTTTAAAAATTGGAAATAAAAGGCTCCAAAGAGATAACTGTGATAGCACTAAAGGGGCAAGCACACATTTTCTACAATTTTCCTGTCCGGACATAACAAAAGGCAATCAGATGCACTACAGTGACTGCACTGAATTCCTAGACAGCGGTTCAAAACATGCGCCTCCTACAGTCTAAAGAAATTTGCAAGACGACTTCTAGTATTCTCTGCAGGCCACCTCATCCTGCATGTTCCCCTTCCATGCAAATATGATGGTCTGTCATGCTACAAAACCACATCTCAAAGGCAAAGTCCAGATGCAATTCTACTTCACTAGTTTTTAAATGCCTAAATTGTATCTTAAGATGAAATCAGTATCAAATACTACATTTTGATTTGGAAAGCTATAGGTCCTCTCTCTTTTCTTCTGTCTCTCTCAGCAAGTCATAAATTCCATTTAGCATCTTAAATCACCAATTAAAATAGGCTTCGACATTTAATTTGCTTATTTCTTAAAACACACGCCATCAGACATAACCCCCGAAACAAACAGGAGTAAAAGTAGAATTATGTGCTAAATTAGAATGGCTGTCACATTAAGAAGCTGAATATTATTATATCAAAATTCCCCGTAGTTGATTTTTTTAAAGCCATTTCTTCATTTTTTGACACTACATCTGGCACAATGAATACAGATGATCATGTGTTTATATATCTGTTTAACTGCCTTTCCCAAACACAGCCAGATGGAGTCTTTCAGAATCAAATTAATTTCAGATTAATTCACTCTGGACCCACTCCAGTTACATGACTCTTTGCTTTGAGGCACCAACCAAATTGATGTGAAGTCATCAACTTGAAAGAACACAGGTTCCTCGATATCAAGGGGAAAAAACTGTACAATTCTGTCATTGCTCCCCCTACCCAAAAAGAAATCAATTCAGGTACCACAAGATGCCAGTTTCAGTGTCAAAATCACCCAGGTAGAATTTTTCCTCTTGGATCCAAATAAGATCACGGTTAATTGTACATCAAATATTCATAATGCCTTTAGATGAGATAATTCCAGTGAAAATTAGCATCTCCATTAGTAACAACAGCACCAAGGGTGTTACAGTAAAGTTGCCACATAAGCAGAGTCAGGTACAACCTGTGACACAAGAGAGTTAATACTAAATACACAAAGTGCATGTTCTCTGTCTCTAGCTTCAGCTACTGAAGGAACTATAAACAAATGTAGCCAGGCTTTGCATGCTGTCAATCTTGGTGGATGCCTTTATTATCCTACTTGTTTCAATTGCAATTTGGGTTTCCATGGAGACACAACAGTCAGCTCTAGAAAATTATAAGATAAATGTCAGACGGTGATAACGGTGTTAATGAAGCTTCGGTGACAAGCAGCTCTGTGCTTCAAGTAATAAGCCTATTTTCTATTAGCATATGTATAACCTGTCAAAAAATACCTGGAAGAAGATATTCAAAAATATCTATCTATATTTAAGAGGAGATGGGTGAAAGGCCTCTCTAGAATGGCTTAAATGTGGTGGGTCAACCTGAACAACAACAACAAAAAAATTAAACTGCCAGTTTCTTGGGAAAATTAGGAATGAGCCACGGCTCTAAATGAAGCTTTAGCTGACATTCAGAAATACCTGACTTCACTGGGTCATAAAATTTTTTCTTATAATGTGGTCCAGGTAATCTGTTTTTGTTTCTGGAAGCTAAGAGCTCTACTCACTAAGTCTGACTGTGGAAGATTATGAGCTTTAGAGAAATCAATGCCACAGCCAAACTCATGGCACCTGGACTGATGGAGTCCACCTCCTCCCTTGGTGCTAGGTTGCTAGATAACTCTAATTGGATTGCCAGAATCCACGGCCATCCCTGCCTGTTCCACAACCAAACAGGTGCTACTGAAATTTTAGCAGGTCAGATAAACCGACAACTGTGACAAGAATTATGTAAGTTTGATACATTCTGAAGACACAAGTTGAGACTCTGGAATTGTGAATTTCCTTTTTTGGGAGGAATAACTAAGGAATAAAGCAGATTTTTTATGTTTTGTTCAAGAACATCCTTTAGGATTCTGAGTTAAAAGGTGACAAGTTAAAAGGGTGGGAAGTTAAAAGGATGACAATTTTGTAAGTCACAGTCTCTCCAGAAAGACAACACAGACCTGTACATGGGAGCTCTTCCTGCATAGTTAATGCTATTTGATACCTTGCCATAGTCCCATCATTTAATTCTTTCCACCGTATTTTTTCTCATTTATTTAACAACTGCTTCCTGAGAACCTACTTGGTGTCAGGCTCTGTGTTCAGAATATAATGATCAACAACACATTGTCGCTGCTCTTATATTCTTCATTGTTTAGTAGCTTATACAACCTAATGTTCAAAGTCTTGAATGAGGTGTCCCAAAGTTCTATTCTTTTTGTCTAAAGTTTGGTCCATTCAGAAGTGACTCCATATGTTTTTGTGGGCCACAGCAACTCTCTGGCTACACATGTGCATCTGGAACCGTCCATGTTCTCTCCTATCCACTCCTTCCTACTTGACTCCTTCTTCCCAAGCCCATTCTTCAAGAAGAAAAATAACAGGAGTCAAACCCAAGGACTAGGATATAACTGAGCCATGGTACTAGGGTCAGGACTTTCAGTGTAGCTTTTGAAGAAACTACAGAAATTTTTGTTCCCTGCAAGGCATTTCTTTTTCTCTTTAGAAAGCTCTCTTGTAACTCTGTAAGGCTTATGTAGACTATCCCAGGCCCGTCTTCTACTCAGAGGATGGGGTACTTCGCTCATGTTGCAAGATCTAGCATGACCAGAGTAAGATTCAGGGTGGAGTGGGAAAAGAATGAATGGTTAACCAGACACCCTTGTTTTTAGGAGAAAGAATATTCTATTTTTCCTAAAAACGCTTAACTACACTTTTTTTCCTTTGACTCAATTCACCATGAGACGTAAAGATCCAGGGACTCAAGTTAGGGTTTGGTCCAGAAAAAATAGCCTCATTCCTCCTTTTAGTTCCAGGCTAAAAAGATCTTTTGCTCTCTTATGGCCAGGTGGCCCTCTAGTATCATAGGTTCTATAGCAAGGCTCTTGGCCATACATGGGGTGCCCTATGTATAGATACTGAGACATCTCTAGGAATAAGGTGATGGAGGAGCCCAGAGTTCAAAACTCTATCCACCTTACCAGAAGACAAAACAAAAACAACACAAAACAATCAATCCATCAACTGTCAACAACAACAAAATCCTACAATATCATGACTGACTCTTACGCTCTCTCTTTCCGGGTTATCTCATCCATGGAAAACATACAGAAGAAAAAAACAACTCAAGCACACACGAAGCCCAGGACACTAGCAATATGATTCTTTAACAAGGGCCAAAGTGGTAATCTGAATCCAGGGAATATACAGGAAAAGCCGTAAGGTTTATATTTAATAACTTGATTTGGACTATCGGACCAGAGGTGGAAAACTTTCAGCTGTAAATTAAAGCTTAATATTATGCTACTAAAAACTGGGTGGGGAAACAGCTGTGGTCATGGCAACAGATTACAAACAGCATGCCTTTCTTACCAACAAGTTTCACCAATTAAATAGCCTCATTCTTTTAACCAATGTTCTTTACTTACTTTTGCTCCTGGACTTTTTATGATCTCACAACATTCTTGAAAGGGGAGTTGAGTATGTAAAGCCAAAAAGTCACCTATAATCATTATTGTTGGTATTTTTACCCTACTGAAATAATTACTGTTATTTTTAATAACCACACAAAGCATCGCACTGTAGTTCTTCAGTGTTAAAATGAAAGGTCTAGAGTGGGGCCCCAAAATTAATCATAATTTCTCTGAATTGATAATATTTGCTACATAGACTCCTTGGAGAGAAGGGCGTTACACATGTGAGAGAAACAGATTATAATTTAAGTGAGGCATGGCACAGCACAGCATCAAAAGTGAATGCAAAAGTGAAAGCTGAAAACAAATGGCTGCCTAAGTGTTGTGTTTTCTTCCCGCCCGTTGACATGGAGAGGTTTGGGTACACAGAGGCAACTCAACTGCAGATCTGAAAGACGCAGCTCAGTGTAACCACTGTTGGCTCAACCATCATTTCCGCTTTGAATGGTGTCAAAAGTATCTTTTAGATTTTAGGTTTGTATGTTTATTCTTGCAGACCATTTTATAAGGTCAATCAAACTAAAGACAGTGAATGGGAATTCCCAAATCAATGAAGTCATTCAAGTATGACTATGAAGGAAGTCTTTCCAAAACAAGGAGGATTGCAAGTGTCTCTAAGATACGGCATGCAGTATTCATGTTTAGAGAGCAATGCACACACTTACTATGCTGGGAAGAGCATCACAAAGTAACCAGGTCAAAATAAAGATTATAAACCACAAAAAGTGTGATACCTGTGCTCTGGCCTTCAGCTCTACATTTTCTTTGAAAATCACAATATGTGTGTGTGTGTGTGTGTGTGTGTGTGTGTGTCTTTCCTAGATTAGTGACTCAGGGAAAACGAACTCCTTGAAAAGATGTGTGTCTTATGTTAGTAAAAACAACAATGAAACAGACATCACTGATGTTGAAAACTAAAAACTCACCAAGGACAGGATGATACAGAAATATTAAAAACAACTCATATTACCATAAAAACAATTTTAATTCCCCTCCCAGGGTCATATGGAATCAATTTTGGAAATCACCTTTCCCTTGGGAAATTTAACTGCGTGAACTTTTCTGTGTCCATAGTACCAGGAATATATTTAACAGGGGAAAGGCACTAGGGGTTTTGGAGATCAGCTGACTAGCACTGAATACCTGAACACGGTATATTTCCACTGGGGAGATGTAAGATGAGGTAACTTCCTAATTATGTGCTTATAATGACACACACACTTTGCAATCAGCTTGTTTTTGAGGCTTCCATTCAGAGGTTCCATTAGCAACCCAAAGAATCACCATCTCTGTGGACAGCTTGGAAACATTCTCCCTCAGCACACAGGAACATGAGAAGCCAAAGCAAGTCACTGAGAGCACAGCACAAGAGATGCAGCAGTAAAAAGAACACCAAACGTATCCCGAAGCCACCCTCACAAAGCGCAAAGCCTCGGGTTTATTTCGTACACTGCTTCTAGAAATCCCACTTCCCTTGGCCACGGGGCTCATATTTACTTTATAGAAAAGATTTGTTCTTCAGGAATTTTCACCTAGATGACATGAAACCTAGAGATCTGGGGATTCAACTGTATGGGAAATAAAACTGCATCAGTTGGTGAGGGTAGGGGAAATCTCCTTAATATACGACTCAATAGGCCAGGCGCGGGGGCTTACGCCTGTAATACCAGCACTTTGGGAGGCTGAAGTTAAGGGGGGAATCACCTGAGGTTAGGGATTCAAGACAAGCCTGGCCAACATGGCAAAAATCTGTCTCCACTAAAAATACAAAAATTAGCTGGGTGTGGTAGCACACATCTGTAGTCCCGGCTACTTGAGAGGCGTGAGAATTGCTTGAACACAGGAGGTGGAGGTAGCAGTGATCTGAGATTGCACCACTGCACTCCAGCCTGGGGACAGAGGGACACTCCATCTCAAAAAAAAAAAAAAAAAAAAAAAAAAACACCTGTCAATAATGCCAGTATGGTGGCAGGGAATGCAGGGCATTCACCAGGAGAGTACTCTCCTAAATGGGTTAAAACTCAGGATAAATGGGTTCCAGCTCAGACCCAGTTCCCTAGTGATACCAGAGTGATGAGGTTTATTGAGGCAATTTTTAATACACGAACTGGCCTTTATTGACAGGCTACTGGGCTTGTTTTCAGGGTTTTTTGGTTTTTAAAACAATAATCGATAACAACAAGGGCAACTAGCCTGGCTGGCTGGAGGGAGATATTGCTCTTTCCCCCCTTAATTAACAAAAACATTCCAGAACCCTGACAGAGAAGAATAATGGTGAAATAAATTATGGAACCGCTTATGTATGAAACCATACATTATTAAAACTACTTTAAATAGGTCCTTAATCTAAATAAAGATGGTCATTTTAGGAAGCCAAGCATCTCAAGAATCAGAAATAATACAATGTTATTGTGACCCAAGTTATAAAAGGTGGATCGCTTTGCCAGCAGACAGCAAGAGTATCAAACTGCCCTTGACTATGATTAAAATTCATTTACGGCTCTAACACTGGATGAGGCTCAGCTTCAATTATTTACAGGTCTGTATTTCTGTTGGTTAAAGATCAGAGAAAGAAGCATATTGGGCAAAACTCACTACTAATATTTACACTTGGCCTATTCCAGACCAGTCAGCAAAAGCAATGCCCTCCATTCTGTACTGTGTGAAGGCAGGCACAGGCCTCCACTGGCAAAATCTCAACAATGAGCAATGCCCACAGCTTCGTGTTCTCCCTGTCACCCAAAATACCAGTATTTTCCGTATGGCTGAAATACCTTTGACTCTCTCGATTGTAATGCAAGGGACATTAATGCATACACTTAGAAAAACAGAGAAGTCTCCTCGTTATCAAGCCACATTCTTCTTGCCATATTAGTGTCACTTCCGTTGCTGTTCATTTATGCAAATAAACAAGCAGCGCTTTCTTACTCTTTTAATATAAAATCTATCTTTACATATGTATACTATTTCACCCACACCTTCCTCATTCTGCCCTGTGGCTCTCTAAGGGACAGGAAAGCCTCTTTGCTGCCGCTGTGCCATGCCTCCTGCGGCGCGGAAGGAAGTCTTGCCTTGTGTGTGAGCCCAGGCAAGGCTCTGCTTGGCAGTTTTACAGACCTGTGGTCAGGTGTTCACAAAAATGATTTTGCAAGTGATATGGTAATATGAAATCTCAACTCTATGCCGTGGAGATAATTATAATCAGGACAATTTCCTCCTAACAAAATCGGCAAACCATGATTATGTTTGTTTCTGTAACTTACATTCTGCATTAAATACAAGAGAAATCCACTTGCCTTGCACAAATTGCCATGTGATTACGAAATACTGAACCAAATCACTTTAAAAGACTCACCCTAGTTAACAAAGGCATCCTGGTTTATATGCATAGAACCCATACTCCAAAAAGCTTAGGGGGACAAGTTTTGCACAAGCATTTTATTTTTTAATGACTACAGAAGCTCCTGGGGCTCATCATGTTAACAGAAACAAAAAAAGAGGGAAGTAGCATTGGTTTTTAAATACTTCTACCTCTAAATCGAACAATCTTAAAATTAGTGTTCTTTAAATATTTAGAAACAAACTAAAATGTGACCCATATGACTTGTCCAGACACTGATTTTGTGTCAGTACTGCTGGCACTGTAATTTCTCACTGAGAGTACAAGCCAGAGCAAATGAAAAGCTATGATTCCTTTTCCCAAAACAACATCCTTCACAAAAACAAACATCTGCTAATACCAAGTAGTAGTTTCTCTTGAATCCATCATCCCTTTTTCATTCTTATAGTCACCTTCTCTGTGTATCCTGGCACCCAAGCAGAAAGCCTGGCATGTACAAGGGAGTGCGTGGGTGGGTGGATGAGAGACTGATCAGATAAACAAACAGGATATGGTAATGTGTCTGTTAATCCAGGCACTGATCTAATTCTAATGATTTCCAGTAATTTTTATTAAGGCATCATGGAATCTGAATGTCTATTTAGATAACTACATTGACCAAATCAGCTCCATCCTTTTCTTTCAAACGAACACCCTTTCTGATGTCACATGCCACGGTTACAGGCTGGCCGCTGAGCTGCCTTACTTTTAACCTAAGCGCTATGAGGACGTCCAGGCAAAGATAACCCTATGTGGATAAACACACTTGGGGGTGTGACTATGGGTTGCAAATGCAAGATGAACTTATCTGATGACTGGGAGAGTCAAGGTGCCTCTGGCCTCACATGGAAAGAATCCTGAAAAGTCTTCTTGGATTAAGAGAACAATTCCATTATTTAGCCATGGTATATAGTAACAAATCACCAACAGAACACATGAACATGTGGCCATTGGGGAATGATGGAATGTGGCTTAGTGACCCCCTGATATTCTTCTCCAATCCACTCTGTGTGTAACTCCCTTCCACCAGTTAAGCATGAACACAGGCCACACAAGGAGTCATAAAATGAAAAGGGAAAACATAGTTGCTTGTTTAGATTATAACAAAAGTATATTTTCCTTTATTATGAAAGTTGGATTGTTCAGACCTGACACACGGCTATGCTTACACATTATTTTATCCATTTCTTTAGGATATGTGTAGAGATATGGATATACTTCATACATTAAAAAAGACACCCTGGTAGAAAGCTCTATTAATTACACTTTGGGTCCTTTTGGAAAAACCTCACATGAATGTATGGAAAATACTGCTAATAAGGTGTCATTATTTGAATCATTCATTCATTCATTCAAGTGACTCTCTGTAAAATGCCACATAATATTTGTAAGAAGTGTAATAAATACAAGAGGAAGGGTTTTGAGGCTTCAGACCCAAGTTCAAATCCCAGCTCTCAAAGCTTCCTTGCTCTGCAATCCTGGGCTAGGATCAGAACACCAGATCCTCTGGCAACAGAATAAGCACAAGAAGGCCCACCTCTCTGTGCTGTTGTAAAGATTCAGTGAAATGTTTTATAGGCCTAAAAGCACCAGGGGAGAATACAGGTAGGTATTCTCACAATGTTCTTGGATTTTAAGTAGTTAGAAAATGGAAAAAAAAAAAAAAGAATAAGGAATAATTGTTTCTCATACAATGTAAACAACGTATATAAAATATACATTTTAAACAGAAGCTATGTGGCCTAACCTGATCCCCAGCACCCAGAATGCTACAATAGTGCAACCAATACTGGTAACCATGCTAAAAAAAGAAAAATAAATGAAGCAACTTCTTATCTGCCACAGAGGCCTGGCTGGATTTTCTCAACCCTGTTTATGTGTAGTTGTTCCATATTCAGGTTGAAGGGAGCCCTGCACGTAGCGTTAATGTCTCTCTGCAGTCACCCACAGCTCACTTCCGCTTGCCACTTCCTGCCTTCAGCGACCCCACCCTCTTTCAGTAGCTGATTTGAGAATACAGATTTCCCAGAACAATTCTATCCTTTAATATCTCTACCCCACCAATTGGTTCTGTGAGGACAATTTTACCTGATTCTCATATTAAAGGCAATCACTCACCAGGCAGTCATGTTTTCAAGCGTAGGAGTCTTGCATACAACCTACTATTATTTGCTTGGTCAGCACAAAACACATTCAGAGATGCTCCTGAATCCTGACGCTCCTGCAAACCCATGTGAAGCTCAGCCAGCTCTTTCAAAAACACATAAAAGTATCTCTGCCACACAGATGCCTCAGACTCACTTATAGAGCAATTACAAACCCTGAGCAGCCGCAGTGTTTTACATTTGTTCTGTTCTGTATTTTTAGCCTGGGCCTTTTGCTTTCATGGATTATGGTAAATATAACATTTGCTTCCAGAATGTGAGACTTGCTGGGATTATAAGGGAAAGCGCATAACAAGCAGATTACCTTTGGCTACTGCATTATAGGGAGGCAGACAGTTAACGCAAAGTGGCTGAATTTAGTTACATTCAAATTCTATTAAGCTGTCTTGCATTCAACATGGAAATAAACAAGAAAGTCTTAGTGCTTCATGTATTTTCAACTCCCCACTTCACAATCAGGGCTTTGAGGGGTGCCTTTTTGTTTTTTTCCTGAGACAGGGTCTCCCTTTGTTGCCCAGGCTGGAGTGCAGTGACACAATCATGGCTCACTACAGCCTCAACCTCCTGGGCTCTAGCAATTCTCCCACTTTAGCCTTCTGGGTAGCTGATACTACAGGCGTGCACCACCACACCTGGCTGACTTGAGATGGGGTCTTGTCATGTTGCCCAGAGTGGTCTTGAACTCCTGCGCTCAAGTGATCCTCCTGCCTAGGCCTCCCAAAGTGTGAGATTACAGGTGTGAGATTACAGGTGTGAGCCACTGCGCCTGTCCCTGGTGGTGGTTTTTTTTTCTTTTATTAATACGGTCTATGTTTTTGGAAGTTTGTTCCTTAAGTTTCCTTCATTCGTTTAACAATTTTTAATCTGCTGTCTCAACATCAAGTCAATACAGGAGTATGGGAGAGCCAAGTTAAATAAGCACTATAATTCTGCTGGAAACTACAGTCTGATGTGTAGAACCCAATAGTACACATTCTGCACAAAGCACTGTGTTCTGTTCCCAGCAGATGACATTCCTTATGACTTTATATCCCATGGCTAAATTAATACAATATCTAACTACTATTTGTGTATTTTGCCTAATTGCCCAACTACATAAATCATTATGAGCAAGTGGGACAGCTTTTTTTCTTCTCACAAGCCTCCTGCTTTTCTGACCTTGCCATGCATTAGCGAGATAGGAAGTTGTAAATGCAGAGCTGCAAATGTCTTTCAAAGGCAAGTACGGTGAAACTTTGTTAACATAACGAAATGTGGCATTTTCACTAGATAATGTCCATATTAAGCACACCAACCAGAAGCCTAGAGAGTGAACCCAAAAATGAAATGAAAATGTGCTACTAGCAAAGCATTAACTGCAGAAATGCCAAGCAGCTTTCTCAGCCAAGTGAGGTGCCAGCACTGATCCACAGCAGTGTTGGGAATATACAATATTTAAGGAGCTGTCTCCTCCAAGTGTCTGCATTTAATTGTTTCCTTTTTGAAGAATAAAGACAAGACATTTACCACTCTGAAAAAAATGTAAGTCAGGTCTAAACTTTGAAATGTGTTTTAATAAAGGATGAGAATAAAGGCAAATGTATGTCTGGAGACTTTCTAATGTAAATGATCAGCAGAGCATTGAAAAGGTTAATGCAAGGCCTATACTCAAACTGGTGCCTTTTTGGTAGGGATTTTGAAATAGCAAAATGAGCATAACGTATCGCAGGGGATGTTAAACTGTGTGGGGGCCTGAAGTTCTCAATGTGAGACATACAAGAAACTACAAATAGGGAAAGAGGCATGCATAGTAGACAACATCTAACTAATTCTTCTGGGGCGAAAATCATTCCAAATGCAGATGAAGTCAGGAAGGCAGAAATGGCAAGAACTGTCTGGCCAGGAGGCGTCAGTTAGACAAAACTGGAGCTTGAAGTGAAAGGAAGCTCAAGTATGGCAATCTTAAGCTGCAGTGGTCGAGTCCCTAGGGCCTGAAAGAAAGTGAATTTGTTTTTCTACAAGTCTCTAGCATTTCAAGGGGTTGTTGATATCCAACAAACCAGAATCATGATGATTAAAGAACAATAAAATATTTCATTAAACTGGATATTAGAGCTATGAAAAGGTGACAGAAGCCTGTTCAAAATTGGTGGGCTAAACCAGAACATTTTTACCATCTCAAATACAGAAGAGATGTGGGATGGAAAAGTGGCCATTACAGGCACACAAATGAAAGCGAGGACAAGAGGAAGGGAGGAAGAAGCATTAACAGAGTGAGTCCCCCCCAGCGGAGGGAGGGAAGCAGAAGCACTAAGGCAGCAAGTCCCTCCAGCGGAGGGAGGACAGCAGAAGCACTAGGGGAGCGAGTCCCCCCAGTGGAGGGAGGACAGGAGAAGCAATTGGGGAGCAAGTTCCCCCAGAAGAGGGAGGGCAGGAGAAGCACTAAGGCAGCAAGTCCCCACAGTGGAGGGAGGCAGGAGAAGCACTAGGGGAGCTAGTCCCTCCAGTGAAGGGAGGACACACCTTAGCTCCAGCAATATCTCTGCCCAACGACCTGGGCTCACATCTTACCTTCCCATGCATTCCACCCACCACTGCTGAGTTCTTTTTTTCTAACTACAGGTGTCTATTTCTTGGATCCTGTAGTCACTCATCTCTTTACAACAGTCCATCCATTTTTAATCATCACTGTAAAGCTCTTCACTATTGGATCCACTGATAGTTGCAGTTCTTACCCTTTATCCCCCACAAGAACCCTAGGGTACAAACTCTTACACCCTGTTGTCTACCTCTGGATACTTCATTCACTTTTCTACTCTAGAATTAGTTTCCAAATCAGAATTTGCTCCCATCAAGAAACAAATTATCATTCAAGATACAGTGATCAAATCTTCTCCAAACTTACCACATTGTTGTCTATGTAAGCCACCTGATGGGCAGTCACACTTTACACAATCTCACGTTTTCATCTTATGCAGCTACCTAGTTACAGTATTATTATTTAACAAGCGGGAAAGTATGATGTAGTGGCAAGACCGCTTGCTGACAAGTCCAAAGACCTTGTTTGGAGTTGTATTTTCATTACTTATAAAGAAGCCTACAGGACATAGTTTCATCAAAGCTATAGTCACTCATTAATAACATGTCAGCTGTGATAACGGGATAAATCACAGTTGTTTCAAGGATTAAAATATACACTATATGTGAAACTACTCTGCATGTCAATGAAACACTATACACGATATATTATGTTATCTTTCTTCCGAGCTAGACTAAATGTCTTGAGGGCAGGAACCAGGTCTAAGGGTTCTCTGAATTTTCAACCTTATCTATCAAGGCATATCACCGTGAAACAGGAACTAAATAAATATGCAATGATTGATTAGTCTGCACTTCAAAGTCAACAGTGAAGGGCCTGAGGAACTGAGGACTGTTGCTTTTGTATTCCTCCTCACCCCAGGTTGTCCAGTCTAGACCACACAAATGCATTTTCCACTTGACTCCCAGGGACATCTTCGAAGAATGTCCATCTATTTCTGTTGCATCAGCTCCTTAAAATCGTGTAAAGCTCCTATAGGTACTCTTCAAACTTTTCAGAGTAAAGAAGGCTTTTTAGGAGCTGTCTTGTGGCTTACTCTATAGCCTCACTCTTCCTATGCTACCCCTACCAAATCTCTGCTCCTGACTGGTCTGCTCTCTGGTCCCCGAATGTACTGAACTCACCCTTCCAATGTCCTCCAACATGGGACTGTCCCTTGCCTTTATTCATTTAGTCAAATTCTATTTAACTTCACAACATTTCTCTGGGAACTATTCTGCTCCATTCAGTAACCCCAGCATGGGTTAGGAGGCACTGTGCTGGCATCTTGGCTCTACTTAATGACTTAGACAAGAGCTTCCCAACAAAGGAATCCAGCATTCCGAGTTTCATTCCCAGACCTTAGCAGTGCTCAGCATGTGTTGAGTGTTCAAAAAATTGTACTCAATGTATGACTCTAAGAATAAATGAAGAAAATTTATCAACCATCTTTTATTTTTTTTTAAAGATAGGGTCTCCCTCTGTCACCCAGGCTGGAGGGCAGTGGCGTGATCACGGCTCACTGCAGCCTGAACCTCCCGGGCTCAAGCGACCTTCCCACGTCAGCCTCCGGATAGTAGCTGGGCTACAGGCACACTCCATCATGCCTGGCTAATTTTAAAATTTTTTGTAGAGATGGGTTCTTGCTGTGTTGCCCAGGCTGGGTCTTGAAATCTTGGGCTCAAGCAATCCTCCCACTTGGCCTCCCAAAGTGCTAGGATTATAGGCGTGAGTCACTGCGCCTGGCCCTGATTTTTAATACAAATAAGTGATTGGCATTATCCTAAAAATTATTCTATTTTAACAAATGTGAGGTTATTAAATCGTTAGTAGTGAAATTTATAAGTGTCAAAACAAATACAGTATTTTGTACTTTTTTCCAATATGCCAAAATATTTTAATTAAAAATTTACATGCTCATAAAAAGCAGAAAGCCTTGTCTAAATAAATTCAAACACAGAAGAGATACATGAAGCTAAAGGTGGATGGACAAGAGGCTATTGCACACCTACAGTATTTCACAGAGAAGCATACAAGATTGTTGAAATGGGGTACTTAAATGTCTAAAGATGGAGTTGGGTGCAGTGGCTCACTCCTGTAATCCCAGCTACTCCCATAATCCCAGAGTGAGACTGAAGGATCACCAGAGCCCAGGAGTTCAAGGCTGCAGTGAGCTATGATTGCACCACTGCACCCAACCTGGGCAACAGAATGAAAGCTCGGCTCTTAAACAAAACAAAAACAAAAACTAACATCAAAAGACGAAGTCTAACACAATTCTTGCCCTTTTGGGTACCTAAAATTGGGGAAGAGTAAAAACATACCAAGCAGATATATTTTAGGGCAAATTTAGTTACTGTTAGGTATTTCTAACTGATTTAAGCAGAGGCAGTTTTCCAAAAGATAAAGTTGGCTCACCATCTCTCAAAAACTAAAAACGTCTATTTTACTTTAAATGAAATCCCATGAAACTGTTTCTGATTTGAACCTCCTGGAAAATAATGCAGGTGAGAAATCGAAGATGGCTTATTCTACCGTATTAACAATGGCAAGAATTGAAGGGTATATCGAGATGACTTGAGCGGGTGTTTGCTGAATTAAAAAAAAAAAAGAATGATGAGGTCTATTTTAGAGTACTGGGAAAGGAAACAGGGAAGGTAAAGAATAGATATTTGTGCAACTGAAGTTCAGAAGAAGGATGAAGCAAGTCATCAGATAGTAGGGCGTAAGGAGGAGGAGTTAAAGACTTTACAGGTTTTACGTGAAGGAGCTACTATAATAATGAAAAAAATGTATATATTTATTGCACTCAACTCACAGGCTTGAGTGGTTACTTCTTCCCTGTAGGTTACATTTTTACATAAAAATTATGTAACCTATATGGAAGTTTCAACCCCAAAAGTAACTAAAATATTTATAAGAAAACATTAATATGGCCCCTTTTATTTGGCACATAATAGCATAAATATTAATGCAAAGTTTTCTGGTCAGTTTAAAATTTCTTGAACGTCAATCAAGGGTTCAGAAATAATCCTGAATTTTAACAAATTTCCTTTCTTACTCTTTATTTAAAACTGTGTTTTACAAAGTTTCTTCAAATTTCATTTAAAATTTTAAATTTACAATGAAAGTGTGATGATTCATACAATATATGAAAGCATTTGAAGATAGTGGCAAGCTATAAAATGCTGACAGTTTTCTTGTTTAAAACTACCCATTTCAGCATAAACTCCGCATTTATTTATTTCAGTTTCCTTACAAGCAACATTCTCCAGAGCATTACTGTTTCTACAGATACTCTTTATACAGGGCGGCTGAAAAATTCTCAATATGATTATGCTACTTCATTTTCACGACTTAAGTAATTGAGCCTATCTTTGCAGCTATTAATTATATGTACTTTCCAAAAAAAAATAGACTAAATATAACTATACTGTAAAGAACAGTAATTACATATTAATTCCCATCAGTTCAGTCACAGACCACTGCACTTAATGCCTTCAGTAGGTTCCAGGCTCAAGTTAAATGGTAAGAACCAACTTTCCCACTTAACACTTGATAACTGATGGCCGTTTTCAGTCATAGCACCCAAGGTTCCATCTTACATCATTAGAAATTGTTTAGAAGGGAGAACATTGCTCTGTTTAACACAGTCAAGAGATGATTTCCCACTGAACACATGCCATTCATTTTAGCATCTTGGCTTCTTTAAAGAAAATAAGGTTTGAAATACAATAAACAAAGCCAGTTCATGACACCTGCCCCCATCTTCTAAAAATAAAAATTTGGCAGTATGTCTTCAGGCTAGTCTTTACTGTTCGATGATAAATTCTTTGAGAGTTTGCACTACAGCACCCAGTAGAGTATCCGGATCCTGTGTGTGTCATAGCTATTGGTGTATAAACACTGAATTAATAAAATAAGTCTGTCAAGGAAGAGACCCAGGACAAGCATGGAAGAGCTGTGCCATCTTGAATAGCAACGGCCTCTCAAAAGCCCCCTGTGCTGCAACTGAAGGCCTCGACAGTTGAGAGCTACAGAGAAAACACCCACAAAATGTCATACTCTGGGACTTTAAGCCTCAGGATAAAAAATCATTCCATTTACGTGTCTCAGTTTACTTTTTAAAAATGATCTAATATTTAATATGTAAACATCTCCAAGAAAGAGCAGCTGCTGGGAAATGAAAATTCCATAATCATTACTGTATTTCAAAGTCTCTTATGGAAATTGCTACATTTTGTTTCCATACAGTTTCGCATTGTGCTAATTTTATTATTTTAATGTACTAGAAATAACTTTAAATTTGTGTCTAAAAATATAATTAATTACATTTACATTCCAAGCCAAAATTCATCTATCATCTAAGTCTGTTTTCCCCCCCACTTTTATTGGGGCACAATTAACAAATTATTCAAATTATTTTTACCATCCTAAATTGAACAAACACTGGTTGGTATGCACGCTATGAAATACTAAACAATGTACAGTCATAGTCTCCCCTTTGGGTATATATTACAAGGGAACACTGAAGCTTTGCTCCAAATTCTAAAGTTTCGAATCACTGAAAGAGTACGGATAATTCTGTTTTTAAAGTTTACACAACAGCTAAGATACACACAGTAAAAAGAAAAGTTATTTTGTGGAGTTGAATTTCTCTTACTTTTTAGGGAATGGCATATTAATTTACACACAGTAGTCTCTTTTAACTGAGTAAGTAATGATGATGTAACAAGAGTCAGTATTTGAGTGCTTATTGTATACCAGGCTTTGGGTAAGTGCTTAACATCTATTAACTTATTTAATATTTTCTATATCCCTCTCAGATAAGTACTATTATTCAGGCCATTTTAGAGAAGAGAAAACTGAGTCTAACAAATTTAAGTCCTGTGACACACAACACAGTCAGAGTGCAGACATGAACACAAAACTATCCGACTCTAAAACCACAGCTCTTACCCACAGCATTATACTAACGCGGCCTCCCTTCTCCAAAATTTATACACATCAACTCCAAAGAATATGCCTTAAAATCCAAGTATTTAAGTCACAGAAGACTAACTCCAGATGGGCTACTGGAAGGTATTAAGCAGAATATTTCTAATTCAACTCTATTGACTCTAGAATTCCCAAGCAAGGATATTCTGATCTACTTCAAAAAGTCAACCTACAGCAATCTCTAACATCTCAAATGATCCAAAAAGCTCATACATGAAAACTCTTATTCTGCTTTCATATTGTATTTTCCAAGCCATACACTTTTCATATGTGCATGTGTGTACATACATAGGTATATACATACTCATACACATATGCCATATAGGCACGTACACACATGTATGTACGTATTCAAATTAGATAGCATTTTGAGAAAGAAAAAAGCTTATTTTAACTGAATGTATTTCTTTGTAATTAGATAATTCACCTTTGCTTTAAGGTTGGATAACATTAAGTCAGCAGAATGATATGCTATCTGAAGCAGAGGTGGCCTGTGTTTCAAAAATTCCAAATACCTTATGGTACCAAATTGGAACATCCCAACAGTGATGTTTAGATTATAAACATTACAATAACAAAATACTGGAAGTAGGATGGGATCGTGATGCAGGAAAATTCACATGGAAGAAGATGTTCAATAAAGAGCTAGCAACACCCAGAACACTGACAGTTAATGTTAGTCTTATTCACTTAGTAATTAACCATGCATTCAATTGTGACTTCTTTTGTGTTATTATACTGAATTATATGATCTGTTTGCTATCGTTTAACTTTTTTTTTTTTTTTTTTTTTTTTTTTTTTTTTTTTTTTTTTTTTGGAGATGGAGTTTCTCTCTTGTTGCCCAGGCTGGAGTGCAGTGGAGCCATCTCCGCTCACCGCAACCTCCGCCTCCCAGGTTCAACCAACTCTCCTGCCTCAGACTCCCTAGCAGCTGGAATTACAGGCACCTGCCACCACGCCTTGTAAATTTTATTTTTAGTTAAGATGGAGTTTCGCCATATTGGCCAGGCTGGTCTCAAACTCCGGACTTCAGGTGGTCCACCTGCCTCCATCTCCCAAAATGCTGGGATTACAGGAGTGAGCCACTGGGCCCGTCACTTTAACTTTTCATATGCTGTTTTCCCAGCCAGAATGTAAGGTCCTCAGAGCCCAGGAACCATGTTATATTCTCTGCCATCTCAAGTACTCAGCAGAGTACCTTTCTCCTAGGAATTGAACAAATATTTGCTATTTGGCTAGTTGATTGAAAATGTGAGCCCTGGGTTTTCAGTCATCTTTCTCAACCCTACGATCCAAGGCTGAGTTGCATTTCTAAACAAGTATAAAGCAGCATATTCAGTTTCCACATCTGTTTTTGTACACTCCTCTATTCCCACCATCTAGCCAAGCAACCATATATTATAGTCCATCAGTAAATATTTGCTGAATGGACGTAACTGTTCTCAAGGGGCCATGAGTTACTCAGGAGCTCGGTCGAAGTGCCAATCTGAGGCTCCACTCCAGAGAGCCTGATTCAATAGGTCTAGTGAGAGATGCTAGAGTCTCTACTCTCCCCGGTCACCACCCTAGCAATACAGATACTTACAGACCTCAGAGCATATTTTGACAAGTGCTAGCCCTATCCATTTGCCTCCAGGACTCCAGGAAAAAAAAAAAGTTCAATGGTCAGGGCTGCCCGTGCAATCTGACCAAAATGTGTGGGAGTAGTAATGATGGCTTTCATAAAGGGAAGATGAAGGAGAAAAGCACTAAGTGCAACTCAGAGTACCCCTTGCTCTATGACTCAAAACTGATATCCCTCTCTTGAGCAGATGGCACAAATGACTGTGGCTATTTAGAACACAGTATTTCACAGAAAGGCAAGGGTCTTTCTTATAGCATATTCCATAGGCATTGATAAGATTATTTTAATTTTTAGAAAATCTGTTTGCTCAGTGTTGAACTATAGTGGAGTTAAGTTGGAGGAAATGCATGTTTCATAGACATTCAATGATTTTTTCAACAAACTGAAAGAAATGTAATACATGAGCCACGCACTTGGCCTGAGCCTCTGACCTCCACTATTTCACGTCATGTATGAAAAAAGACTTGTCAGGGAAGGGAGATACTGCTAAAAGGAGGTGTGCGGGTTAATATAGAGGCTGCACATAAATTATTTTAAAATAAGTACTGAGACATCAACGGCACTGCTGGATAACCCTACGACAGTATTTTAAGTTAAGAGAGAGCATAAAACAGCATCAGCACATGATGCCAGAGCTGGTCAGCACCACAGACTTCCCAGGAGGAAAAAACGCAGGGAGTCGGGACCAAAGCAGCATCTTTTTCCTTAGGGTGTCGCTCAGCCTCTCAGAGCATCAGTCAACGTAAACACTCATCTGCAAGACTAATCTTCAAGGATTTTGTGTAGGTGCAGACACTGGTATCTGAAGACCACGCAAAGACCTAACATTTCAAGCAGCATTGATGCTAGGCACTGCAAGGTAGGGAGTATTTTCTCAAGCCAGTGGCCACAGCTATTTCAATGATACAAAAGAAAAAGGTTTCAATTAGAATTATAGGCACATGCCCCTCCTTAGGTTCACTGTGTTTCCCCACCACCTCCTACTAGGAGGAACTCTGAAAGGGTGAAGGCTGAGGGAGGGCAGGTTCCCGGGTGTTCCTGGCTCTCTTCTTGTGCCCTGCTTTTTAAATCCCACTGCCAACAGAAGCACTAATGCTTACAAACAAGCGTGAGTTCATTCACACAGCAGGAACTTATCGAAGGTCTGTAAGCAGCAGACGCATCCCTCAAGGTTCTGGAGACAGTGGTAATGGAAAAGCACAGTCTGTGGCTTCAACAGAACAGCCCTGGTATGGAAGACAGAGTCACCCCTGGGCACCTCTGAGAACAACCAGCACTGGAAGGACAAGCACAGGACACCTAAGGAGAACACAGCAGCCAAGTCCAGTCACCCAGCAGCTCCAAGGCTTGCATCAGGCAAGACCTAGTTCTATTCAAGCCTTCCCTGTGGGGTGGGTCTTCTGAGGCCACACTCATCTGTCCTTAGCGAATCCACAACTTTTTACCATGAAGATGTGCATCTACAGGATCCAAACTCAACTCCTGAAGCAGAAAAGTTAGAGTCACAAAAAAGTAGGAGAGGTCAATGTTCCTCCTGCAGGGTGCACCTTTGAAGCTTCAGGCAGATACTGCCACTGTGTTATTTATCTCCTCCAATCCCTAAGCCTTGCTGCAATAGGCCTCTTTGCTGGGAATTCATTCAGGCACAAGGAAGGGGATGATGGTGATATTCGTCTCTTTAGATGAGCATAATGATATTCTTGGTAAAATATTTACAAATGTCTCTACGCTAATCATTTACAATCTACATAAACTATAGAATAATATAGAATTCCAGCCCAAAATACAAAGAGAAATTATTTGTGTCAGAGGAAAGACAACCAAAATTTGCTAAGTGTCTAGTGTTTCAGCATCTGCTTAACACCTGCTAAGCTGGGTAGGGGGCAGTCTTTAAATAAAGAGTTCAAAGTCCTTTGCAGGTTCCATCCAAAGGAATTACTTCTTCTTTAAGAAGCTGGGCCCTTCACTACATCTCCAGGGAAGAGAGTCTGGGTGAGCAAAGATCCCTACGTCAGGCCAATGTGATAGGTGTGCAAGGTTGGCAAAAGCCTCCGCAGGAAGGTACTCAGCCCTTTTCAGATTCAGATTTCCTCTACAAAACAGAGTGATACTGGATTGCAGTGATGATTAAATGAGATGATACGTATCAGATTAAGCTTAATGTATATTATTTCCCCTTTAAGTATTGAGGTTTGTGATTTTGTTCAGACGTTAGTAACACATTCCCTATCTTGTGTATGTATGTACAACTTTCCCTTCACAGTGATCACAGTTATTACCACCATTAATTGCAGGAGCATTGCACAGACCTCTAAACTGTGAAAACTAAAGAACCACCTTGAATGTTTCTTCTTCTTCTGGTTCCCACAGCATACGCTGTTACATCAAAAAAATCAGTATTTCAATGGGAGAGAGAGCAATATTTGAATGGCTCCAGTTTCAGGATTCTAATTGTTTCAAGAATTCCATTCTAAAGTAAGAAATGTAGGTTCTTGACATCTGCAACTCAAGGCTCTCACAATCTGTTATTTTACCTGGCTGTCTTCTTCTTTAATGGCTCCTTGTAGATTCAAAGATCTCTTTGGGAGAAATTAGACATGTTTACCTTCTTTCCTAATCTTCTATTTCTCCTGCTTTCCCCTTTATGATGGAATGATGCTGGCATTCTAAAGTAGTGGACACATGTAGTACAGCTGTCTTCTTTAAGCTCTTTATAGTTTTATATGTTTCAACGTAACAGCAGTATTTAATCAACGGAATTTTCATGACTCAATTTAACCAAACATTTCTGCCATCCCTGTTCATATCAGTGTAGCTTCTGATACAGATCACTATCACCATCACCTCTTATATTATTCTGAATCCTTATTTATCCTGTTTTGAGGTCAAGAAACTCTACTGATGCCTACAACAAAGCAATTTCATGGCACGAATGACTAATGCTTTGGATGCATCATGAGCAAAGGCCTAAGGATCCATTTGGTGGCCCTGTTTTGCTTTCTATGACACCCTCTGGACATGTGATTATATAACACTGTGTTACTTTTTCTCCTAGGCAGGCATTTAGCATTGCTTTCCATTTAAGTCTTTTGCCAGTGGAGTGATTTTGCTGCTGTCAGACTGCATTATGGATATTAGGTCTTGAATGAGCTGTAACTTTCTGCAACTAAAAATTTTTAACACAGAGACAATTTCATTGGGCCCTGTCATTGTCTAATACACAATCCCTTGAGTATTCAGGACCACGCTGATTTCTAGGATTCTACCTTTGTTGCCCACATTTGCTGAATTATGAAGGTTCTTTATTTTCATCCCTTGGTTGTGCTCTTGAGCTAACTTAGACTTTGCTGTTATGAAAATATGTCCATGTTTCCTTCCCTTGATAGTCTAGTCTCTTATATGCTAGGCTTTTGCCCTAAAATGACAACCTACCTTGTAAAAACTGGGACAAATAGATAAACAATTAAAACCCACCTAGAAACTTATTTTAAGTATTAGATCTTTAGCAAAAAGTGTTTTGCAAAAATGAACACTAATGATCTTTATCTTCTTTGCTCTTGACTACACACTGGTAAATATGTTTAACTGGCACAAAATTCTTAACAACAACCTATAAGGGAAGGAAGTAAGGGACCTGAGTGATGCAAGTGGATAACCTGAGGATATAGTTAAATTGGGCACACAAGTGCACAGATATATACTATACCTTTTGTTAAAAAATGTTTGAATATTTACAAGTCTTCCATTTTTATAAAATGAAGAGTTTTATTGATGAATGCAGGACTTAAAACTCAATATTCACTCAACATACCACTCGAAGTCTGAGTTTTCTCTATGAATTAACAGAAACTCAACTCTTTCATTAAGTGTTATAATTCAGGAGTGCTGGCTTTTATGTCTAACCAGCTGTAATAACAGATCCCTAGGTCAACTTTTTAATGTTGTTTCTTTCACCACTGAACCCTCTTTTTGCCTCCCAAAAAATGTCACTAAAGCCAACTTACATACTGAACTGCAACTAGCTGCAAAGTATGTCCTACAGAGAGCAGTTTATACTTCCCAGTCTTCCCAACAGCAGTCCATGGCTACTGCCACAACATAGCTGGGAGCACCTCATCTTCCTCCATGGATTCATGCTAATGGAGCACATAAATAAGTGAGGGGAGGTGGCCCATGATTGATAGATGTAAAAGATCTTTAGCCCACAAAACGTGTGCTGGCTGTTTAGTGACTTTGGACCTAACAAACCAGTTATGAAGACTGAGGTCAAAGTCAGCTTTCAGAAAAAGTTGATCAAGTCCAGGATAACCCTAATAGCTAACATGACTCTTTACTCAGTTAGGATGATGAAAGCCAGATCTTACAACTGGGCAGCAGAAGGCCTACAAAAATGTCATGGCACCTTTCCTCTAGTGACTAAGTACATAATGAGTCCCAAGAGTCCTCGTGCTTCTTGCTCCAGCACCCTCTCCCTGAAGGTAAGCACATGACAGTGGGTTTCCTGCATGATGGTCTTAAGGGCACTGTTATGTTGGAAACTGCCTTCTTGTTAGGCTTTCAAGGCACCAATACCACCCCCAACTCAGTTACTGTCTTGCCAAGTGTTCTGAAGAAATCAAACAAACATTCAAACTTTGAAGTGTATTACCATAAAGTATTTTCAGTGGAACTGCAATGAAACGCAAGTTATTTGATTTTGTGGTTAACAACTACAATGTATGTAACAATGGTTGGATGTTAGATTCATTTTGGATGTTTTGATGAGTATTTCTTTTTTAATATGCAAATACACTAAAATCTACTTCCAGGGGATTCTCCCATCTCTAACTTTGGAGGCACTGGCATTCTCTTCATCTGGCTGTATTATAAACTAGAAATGAAAAGTTCTCACATCTGTTGTGTATAAACAAGTAATGAAAAGTGGAGCAGAGAAAGGAATTCTCACATTTAGTGGGCTAGTAACAGACTAGGTTTCAACAATATTCATTTACCCAACAATTACTGGCTTAGCATAGATTATTTTTAAAGTACACATTTTTAAGTATATTTTTTAATTCCCAGCAGCATTACTGGCTATATAAAATATATGAATATAAACTCGAAGCCATTAATACAAATATGTATTACATATACTTATCACATATGCTCTTCAGATCTCAACCAAGTACTTTTAGTGCAAAGAAGAGAGTGATAAATGCCTTACAAAAATGAAGGGCTATGGGGCATCCCTGTGAGAAAACGAAACTTCCACCCTGAGGTGCAAGGAGGGGCAACATGTGAAGACCTGGTGGATGCCAGGCCCTGCCTGCTCAGGGAGCTTGTGAGACAGTTTTGGAGCTCTAAGGGTTTAGAATCAGGAAAATGGTGAGCTCTAACAATGCTGGCACAAAGTAAAGGCCTACTGAATGAATGGTATGAAGTATGAATGATACAAATAGCTGAAGAGCAATTATATCCCCAGGGGCATGTAACAAACCATGAAGGCAAATGCTCCGACTAATACAAGGGAGTAGGAAATACAAAATGCTAACTACCAGGAATGTCTATGTTACGAAATCTGTGAAACGTCAATGACTTACTCTGTATCCACAGGTATGACTGTTTTATTCTATATTCTCAAATATACTGTGTTTTATATATTGACAGCATTGATTTGGACACAGCTCTATATATTAATTAGCTGCAACCAGAGTTAACCATGGGAAAGGCAATTTTTACATACATCAACAATGTCTGCATTTTTAGAGAATTATTGAAAATATAATCCCTGTAGTCTAACTGTAAATACACACACACACACATATGTGTATGTATACTTGTATGTATGATGAATGCCATCTTGAAAACATCTAGATATTTGTCAAACTCATCTCTTATTTCTAGTTTGCTTAATAGTATAAACCACCCTGTAAGGGTTGTGTTTTTATTTTTGCAGGTATACTGGTCCATTTTTGACACCATGAAATGTAGGACTAGACATATGAGAGAGAAAAGACAAGAAATGGTTAGCAGATACAGAAGCGAAAATGGTTCTGAAAAAATTCAGGGTTCCTTGGTTATTGTTGAAAATCCTCTGAAAGATGGAGAATTAAAAATAAAAACACAGAGAATTGGAAACTTAGGAAAACATTAATCATTGTAAATGAGCTGTCCTTACTTGGTCACTGTTTTCCAGACAGCACATCTTGGCTACTCAAAGGACGTGTAAAGTAGCTCAAGTCACCATAGTTGCAGGATGTCGTATTTTATGTCAAGTGGACAGAAAGAACTTATTCTGAGCGATGGGAAGAAAATTTGAGGAAATACACTGAAAATTATAAGCGTGTGTTGACAGAAAAATGAGATGAATGGTTTACATTGGTAGAAGCCACACAAACCCAAACACTCTGATTTTAAAAACATGAAATTTAGAGTAAGCACAGAGTATTACTCTGTTTGAAAAATAGCAGACATATAAATTAAGTTGCCAAGGAAGACATCAAAAACAAACAGTATAAATGAGTTTTAGGAGACAAGCAGACACTTTAATGGGGGCAGCAGGGATTTAAGGCTGTAGTGACAAAGTAAGTGGGCAGGGTAGCCAAACTGAGAGGTGACAGCAGTGTGACAAAACGTTACCATCACCACTCTAACAGCATAAACTCTGGACCACTGCGCCATTTTGGAGTGACTTAAAATGAAGAAAGCATGTTATTAGATAATAGATCATTGGTTTACTGAAACAAAGGCAGTGAATTGAGAGACTTAATCCCCTCCACGGAGAAGTATTTTCAAAATTTAGTTGTTATGGCTGAGCTCTCTGAGCCACTTGGTTGCTTGTGTGAAACTCCTATTTTTTTTTTTTTAATCCAATTACCATCCTAAACCGGGCTCTATTCATCAATAGAGCGCACCCAAGGGTTTTCACCCTATGGCCACATTACAAAGAACAAAGGTCATTGAATAATCCCAATTCCTAGTCCACATAAGTTTAGATTTACATCCAAATTAACAGCCAACAAGAGAAGTGACTATTCTTTCACTCCCTGAGCCCTGGGTGTACTCCAGTTTGGTTTGTATGGCCCCTGCTGTTTAATGAACTGCACTCATCTGGGCCCAGAGGTCCTCACACTACATCTGTGTAAGTTCTTGGCCATTTCCACCACTGATCAGGGTCAATTTCAAAAGAGAGCCTGTTGAACCTGAAGCCATCATACTTAATGGTTCAGCTAAGTGGTTCCCATTAGAAAGGAAGTCATGTAGATTGAAGTAATGAGTAAAACAATGTCACACAATATGAGGGTAAATTGTGCTTTATGCCTATTTTTCATCTACCTGTTGTTCCAGGAAAGAAAATCTCAGTCTGCACTTTTTCTCCCCCATCCTGGTCTTTAAGAAAAAATCTCACACTTGATAAAAAACATAAATAAGCATATGTGAATCAAAGTGAAAAATGCTGTCTATAAGCCATAGAAAGCATTAAAAGAATTTTATGAATATGTGTGACAATAATTTTCAATCTTTTCAGCATCTTTTGAAATTTCCCATATGATGACAGACTGTAAGCTCCATGAGATCAGGGACTGTGAATGCTGTGTACACCAATGTACACTTAAAACCACAGTGCCTGGCAAACAGCCAGTACTCAACAGATACGTGTGGGACAGATGAATAACAGAATAATGTCTTACTGAACTTCCCATTCACCTGACACACATGATCTCCAATTTTTGGAAAATTTTAAGCATTGCCATTTCATTTACATTTTAAAATGCTGAATCAATTTGTTTTACATCTAAAAACTGTGCAGTTTATTACATACATCTTTGTACTGTAGTTTATTTTCAATGGAGCAACCTTTATCCCATCCCATTTCCATCTTTGTTAGGAATTAAGAAGCTAAGTGATACTGTCCTTTTCTCAAAAAGGCACATTAACAGGTGGAACCAATCTCATTTCACAGGAAAGTCATCAAGAATAATAAGGGTGACTACACTGAGTGTATAGAGTGTATAGGTATATATGTACACACACATCTCTAATCTTTCAGTATCAAGAGAGACAGAGGGAAAGTGACATGGCTGGCTGTGTCCCCACCCAAATCTCACCTTGAATTGTAATAATCCCCATGTGTCAACAGTGGTGACAGGTGGAAATACTTGAATCATGGGGCAGTTCCTCCATACTGTTCTCATGACAGTGAGTAAGTATCACAGTGAGTAAGTGTCACGAGATCTGATGCTTTTATAAATGGGAATTCCCCTGAACACGTTCTCTTGCCTGCTGCCATGTAAGACATGACTTTGCTCCTCATTCATTTTCAGCCATGATTGTGAGGCATACCCAGCAATGTGGAACTGTGAGTCCATTAAACCTCTTTTTCTTTATAAATTACCCAGTCTTGGGCATGTCTTTATTAGCAATGTGAGAGCTAATACGAACAGACAGGGATGTAAGAAAGAAGAGACAGTAGAAAGAAGAAAGGGACATAAAGAAGAGAAAGAAAAATGAGAAGTACAAGTCTTCATGTTTCTGTACGTATTAGCCTAATAATTTTTTCCTTGTCTTCATCTTAGTCAGAAGGAATTCACCGGATTGTGCTCTATGGATGTGCTCATCATTGGAGAAGTCATGGCCACTGTGCAGCAGGATCGAGATAGCAGATTCTTTTCTGCCAAGAGCAAACGTCTCATGCTAAGGAATTGTCCTAACATGGTGTTCAGCCCTGGAGACCTTACCAACATTACAGAGGATTCTCACACAACTGTTGACCTTCACCGCCTATCAAAACCTTGCCTCAGCTGGATGTGGTGGCTCACACCTATAGTCCCAGCACTTGGGGAGGCTGAGGTGGGAGGGTCTCTTGAGTCCAGGAGTTTGAGACCAGCCTGGGCAACATAGCCTGATCTTGTCTCTACAAAAAATAAAATAGCCAGGGCTGGTGGCATGTGGCTGTAGTCTCAGCAACTCAGAAGGCTGAGGCAGGAGGATCCCTTGAGTCCAGAAGTTTGAGGCTACAGTGAGCTATGATTGCACCATGGTACTGTAGCCAGGGCAACAGAGCAAGACTCTGTTTCTAAAAAATAAAAATAAAAAATAAAGCAAACAAAAAACAAACGCTGCCTCAGAATTGGGATCCCCAAACAGTGACCTTGTGAACAAGGACTTTAGAGATTACAAATCTTCATGGTTTTGAAAAATGCCTCCTCCCTACACACCTAAGATTCTACTCCACAGATACTCAACTAGAGAGCTAGAAGGGACCAATCGAGAAGAAGTGGAAAACTCTGGGTGTACAATGTATTTGCCCTTATTTTTCTTTCTTCTGCTACAGGACTGATATTCAAAACTGTAAATTGTACCCCCAGATACTGTAACTAACTGCATTACTAGCTCTTCAGACAGATGCTCTCCCTCCTCCTCCTCCAGGGAGCTTCCCTCAAGCCCTGGCCTCACCCTATGGTAGACCAGGTGCCTGACAAATACATCCACAGATACTCTGTTGATCTCCACAACATCAATTGCAAACTTGAAAATAATTCCCTATGTTTCTGTCCAAGACGATAATTTTCCCTATGAGAAAAACTGAGCTTGACTGTAATAAATACTTGATATGCATAAATAAAACTTTAAAGTCATGCATGAGAATTTTTTTTTAAGAGACTTGTTTCTCCTGGTGTTAAAGGAACAAATCTAAAAAGAGTGGGGAGGAAACTCAAACCCTAGCCACAATTTATCAAATCAGAAGGCTTCTGGAATACTCTCTATGAAGGGCTTACTTTCTGAAGACATTTTGAAACAACACAAATAGGAGGCTCTCTATAGTCACTGTTTGAAGGGTAAAGCTGTTTAAAAATCAGCACAAAGAATCAATTGATTTTACCATTAGGTTTTTTAACTTTGACAATTTTTGAACATCATAAAAGCCTTTTTAGTATGGCTCTGTATTATGTAAAGCAGATGTCCTTGGTTACTAAACTGATTAGTAAATGGTTTATATCATTTTAATGGTTGCCATCATTACCGCAAATTTTTAAAAAAGTGCATGAGTGAGGTTGCAAAGCAAGGCTGTTCTGTATAGTTTGGGGGATGACAGGCTGTCATATTAAGAAAGGATCCAGGGATAGTGCCAAGGCCTTGCTGCAGAGATCCATTTTCAAAAAATACTTGTTCCAAATAATGAATAGTGCTATGCATTAAAAAAAGGAATGATCCATTCAACAGCTTCTTGAAAACACAATGGAAGTCAGGACAGAAACCAAGATTTGCCAGAGATGCCTTAATTATCTAGTGTACCTGACCTGGGGGTGGAGCGTTCCAGGTTCTACAGGATGAACTCCTCATCTGCCATCATTCTAGGTGATACGGTTATCTGGCAAACATGGACAAAATAAAGCCCCCGGTCAGTCTGCATTAAGCCCTTCCTTGAGGAGCACATTTCCTCAGTTAAATATACATAATCTCTACCCTTGCCTGTCTCTACTCTGTCACCAGAGCATTTCTTTGTGCATGCGGGGCTCCATGTATTGAGAATAAGATCTCCTGAAAGATAGTTTCTGAAAGAAGCACTATGGGGCATCCTTAAGAAACAGACACAGCAAAACCATTTTTTTCCCCACAAATAAAAGTCAAAGACAGTACGAAAACATACTAGCCTCTCGGCACCAGGCAAGCTTACTTCACTGCACTAACAAGAAAGTTAACTTATATTTATTTTTGTGTTTGTATGCACCTCTATTTGACCAGGAGCTCCTGAAGGGCATGAACCATTTGTTTCTCTTCATCACTGTATCCCCAGTACAACATTGTACCAACCACATAGTAGGGCCTCAAATATTTAAGGGAGGATGAGAAGAAACAAAAGAAGAAAGGAGAGAAGGGTGGGGCAGCAAGGACAGAGGAAGAGAGGAATGAAGGCAAAAGCAAAGGGTACTACAAAGCAGAAAACACTGCTTAATGGCATCGGAAGAATTTGGCTAATTTCTTTCATGCAAACAGTCCAGACCTGCACAGATTCCAGCATCTTATGTGTTCTATTTATTCACAAGCCCACAGAGACTGGCTAGCCTCTGAAAACCCTAAGATAGGTCTTAAAATTTTATATCAACCATGTAATTGGACCCATCAAGGGAGAAATTGGTATTCTATGCCGGGAAATTGGTGGGAATTTTATTATTTCTGAATTTGCAAAATAGTATGTACTTGAAAAGTCCAATTGTATAGACTTATAAACTTCTTAGGCAAGATACGGGTCTAAGGTGGTGATTTCTGTCCCTGACAGGAACATGCCTTGGGGTCTAAATAATGGCAACTGTAGACACTGAGCTCATTTACAGGCTATACACCTACTTGCAAGCTCTTGGCACGTCTGCAAATGGACGCACTTAAAAGCTGTCGATTTGAGATGCACGGGGTGGCCAATTCGTGCACTGTTTGAGCTGCACCTGCAATAATTCTGCACTTCAAGGACTCCAAGCTTCAGGCAGGAGCACACACAAAGTATTTGTAAGAGCCTCAGCGCTTTCTGTAGTGCTGCTGTAAGTCTCACTATGGCCCTTTTCTGTTTTCAGGTAGTAATCTAGGAAATCAAAGGCCCAAACCAGCCACAGCATGGATGGGCTGCAAGGGTTGGAGAGGGGTGGAGAAGCTAGAGGAGAAATTAAGCACTCCCTAGATGCAGCAAAGGTGAGAGCAAAGGCTGTTCCAGGGTTTCACAGCTGAATGCAGCTGTCCTAGATGGGATTTCTGAAGAACAAGAGTGCTCCTTGAGTGCCAGTACCTGTGGTGGGGATGGGAAAGGGTCTTTGGAGATGCAGAAATTTCAATTGCATGGATGGTGTGGGTCGTTAACATGTCTCTAAATAACAATAAGTAAGCTTGAAATCTGATGCTCTCTTGGTTCATTTTCTGTTATTCAACAATGACATAAACAGCTGAAATGAAACCCTGTTCGAACATTAAAAACTTAGGAGCAAAACCCAGCAAAGCTTTTCTTTTTGCTTTTAGTAGGAGAGAGCACAGGGAATGGCAACAGTTTTGCTATATGCTATCAACTATTTGGGGAATATTTGCTCCTTGGGACTATTAGGTAGGGTATCCTTTTCTGCACTGATGTGTAAATTAAGAGATAAATATGCATACATCTGTAAACAAATGACTATCCTTCTGGTAAATAAACTCTGAGGAGAGTATCCCCCCACACCTGGCAAAGACGCTTGACACACACAGCATGCTCAAAGGATGCTTGCTGACTGAAATGAACCTCTCCTTTCACCTGGAGAATTAGCACTGATTTGACCAAATTCCACTTACGTCAGCAAAATTAACTGCTGGGAAATGGAAGTATAAATAAGTAACTAAATGGATCGTGGTGGAAGTTGTACAATTATGTACGATTATCAAAATTCAAATATCCCTTTAAAATGAACTCTATTACATGCAAATAATATCTCGATAAACAAAAAAGAAGGGGGAAAACCAACCAGCCAGGAAAACAAAATAAACAGTGCCCTTAGATGTAAACCCACATATACCCATCCTCTTGATCACTGTGGTGTTCCAGCCCCTTTGCCCACTATGGCGGGAGATAAAAGCTTTTTTCATGTGTACATTTGCAGCCTGTATTTCTTTTCCTGTGAAAAGCCTATTTGTACATTCGTATCCCTCACCCATTTTTTTCCCTGCGGTTTTCGATTTTTTAAAACAATTTATGAAAATTTAAATATTAAAAAATAGTTAATTTGTTGGTAAAAAGTAAAGATTTATACAAACATGACATTTCTGAATGACACATTTCTTACAGAATTGATAAAATAAGTTATTAATGGGTAAGCCTATGCTAGAGAAAGCCATAAATTTGATTGTTATAAGACATTATTTTTCTGTTTAAAATTTTGTTTAAGGTGCTATGAAAGAAATTAGGTCTGCTATCCTGAATCCAGTACTCCCCAGCTTCTTCAGAGGTAGTGGACAGCTGACATGTAATGTTCCTTAGGACAAAGGATTGTACCAAAATAACATCTGGCTTTTAGGAATCCTATCTACTGAATTTCACCAAGCGAATTTATTGCTCTATTTTATCAAGGTCTCTTAAATATGCTCAAGTTTATGCAAGAAATCTAAAGCTTAAGGGAGAAACAATTATGCCTTCGGACCCTCCTGCCTTCATACTACAGGGACACAGAAGGTGACATGGTGGCACCGCTTTTCTGGTGCATCATCTTGTTGAAGACTCATTAGTCCTGATCCAGTTTCAGCCTTGTTCATGTATCTGGTCAACTGGATGGTGGCTCGACAAAGTGCCTTAAGCAGGCCATTCTGTCTGAGTATCTCCACTCACCTTTCCTGATGAAGTCACCATTGGAGACAGGCAGGGGAGCAGGGCTCCTCCATCCTCATTTCACAGAGAGTGACACAGGAGTTAAGTGACTTGCAAAAGGTCATACAAGCAGACATCGGTCAAGACCAAAATAGAACTGGGGATTGCTGACCTCCTTGTCTCCTGCTCAAATGATTCAAGGACATGAGAAGTGACTCCTGAGCTGTAAAATAACACTACAGGCTTTTGATTTTTTCATCCTTGTACAGGATGAGCTAAGACACTTATGCACTTTAACATTTCTCTTCAACATACAAATGAGAAGCTGTTGAACTGGTGGGGAAAATACAAGGTCAAGAACCCCAAAGCCAGTGACTTCAGCTTTTCTACTGACTAGTTACAACCTTACACCAAAATTCGAACTCACTGCACCTCAGTCCTCGTCTGTCCAAAATAGGGACATTAGGAACTACTTACTGAATAACTCATCTTTTCAAAGAAGTGATGTATCTTTGAGTATTGGTCCTCAAAGCTTTGTGGGCCAGGAACAAGGGCTCTCGCTTGTAATCCCAGCACTTTGGGAGGCTGAGGCATGAGGATCACTTGAGGCCAGGAGTTCATGACCAGCCTGGGCAACAAAGTCCCCATCTCTCTCACGCTCTTATGAATGTAGTTTTTCAGTATGCCGCTTAAAGAGGAAAACAAAGAGCAAGTGGAGGTGACCTGTTGAAAACAGTACACCAAGTCTTGGGTTCGGACTGCAGAGGATGGGGTGAAGAATAAACACCATTCAAATCGGGTTTATCATGCAACTGGGCAATGAGCCCTCAGTTGGCACTACTGAAACATATCACCTCCACTGTGCAAATCAGGCTTGACATAGGGTCTTACTTAATTCACAAACGTGCTTATACTTCTGCAAAACTAAAAAAAAAAAATAGCCTTTAATTACTATTTGTAGAGCATCTAAGACAAATAAATGCTTCTGATTACCCTTTTGTTTTTTAAAAACATAGAAGCAGAGAACAAACATTTCCTCACAGCCATTAGTGCAAAATGCCTTTTGAGGTAGAATGCTTTGAATACATTCTGCCTTATAAAAAATGTATAAAAGGACAGTGCGGAAAAAGGCTGTGAGGCGTGACATGGCCTATCATGTTGTGCATGCACGAGTTAGCTTTTACAAGATCAGAATCAGAAGCTAAGATGAATCCTATTCGACCTAAGCGTGATGCTTTGGAAGTTCCATATCATATGGTTTGGGGTCAGTGGAAGGGCCACTCAAAGGCACCCTCTCTGGAGAGTCATGCATTTTAAAAATAATTGCGTGATCTTCTTATTCATCACCTGGAATGGAGACCACTGTTCCATTTTAATGTGAACAAGGATCATATTCATGTCAAGATACCATCACACACATGGTTTTTGTTTTTATCATAAATATTATGCAGTTAGACATAAAAACCCCCTAAGAGGCTGTATAACATCACCTCAAGGCGGACCCAGATCTAAAGGAGTGGCCTCCAGAACTGCTGCAGAGAACAGGAAAGCTGGAAACACAAGAAGACGGCAAGGCCCCTTTGGGCAATCTCATCATGGGAGAACCACCGGATTTTTTCGTATGATACCTAACCAATCTCTACAGAGCAAAACATTTTGACTTTTGTGAAATCAGCATGGTTTATATTGCTACACCCGTTGAATGAAGAAGGCATCTCAGAAAGGTGACTCTTCCAGAGCCACCCATCCAGTAAATGTCAGAATTTAAAGCCAGCTCTAAGTCCACACATTTGGCATTCAACTAAATCTTTTAATGAGCCTAAAAGATGTGAGTAGAGTAGGATGATATAAAGGAATAAAAGAGATTATCACTGCTCGTCACTGTGATTTACCAATCATTGCCTTGTATTACTCAGAAGCAGCACAACAGTGGGTTGAGTGTGGATTCTGAAGCCAAACCTTTCAGGTTCACATTCAAGTTCTGCCATTATTAGCTGTGTGATCCTGGGCACATGACTTAACTGTGCCCAAGTTTCCTTATCTCTAAAAAGGGGGTGATCATACCACTTAAATCATACGACTGTCATGTGGATTACATATAATATCTGTAAGTCATTCAAAATAGTATCTGCCATAGTTTAAGTGTTGTGTAAGTGTTGGCTAATGAATACACTATCTTACTATGATGTTCAGTGTACCTATCCAACTGACATAAACAACTTACAGATGAATTTTTAATAGATGCCACCTCACTAATACCTTTGTTCCAAGTTTCTTTTGACACATTCTGGATAGTTTTCTCAGCCACATGATCAAAAGGAGCACAGGATCTCTTTCTTCATTGAATTTAACAAGTGAAGGGACCACCACTGGACAGGCAACCTACTGTGCTGAACTCAACAGGCACTCTTCTCTCCAAAGCTTGGAAAACCACCAACTGATTTTGCCAAAGAATCAGCACACCGAGCTGTGGCACTAGCACTTTAGACCTGAGACCTCAAGCCCTGCTGGTCAGTTTCTGGTTAGCCTCCAAGCCTCTGGGCCTCACATGTATGTTAATGAACACACACCGACTTCTCATTCATTTAAGTTACTGAACACACATAGACTTCTCACTACATGTAAGTTTTTGAACATGTGCAGATTTCTTGTTGAAGAATGTCAGCAGACTCAAGCATCGCTGGTGACTGGGTTTCAAAAATTAAGTCTAAGAAAAGAGTGCTGAAAAGGCTCTACTTTGAGTAAGTCCTGGCCACTGGCCGACAGCTAAAACTGCACACGGCTTAGTCTTTTCCTCTTCGGAAGGACGGCTTGTATATTTCTGCAGTCTACCATTCTTGCAGAGAAGCAATTCTAACCATTAATATGGAGTATTAAAAAATTTTATCTAGAAATTATGAATACCGTCCCACAGGGTTAAGGTCATTTTTAAAACTGCTATTTTCCTGCACTTATCATTTGGAAACCAAGATATAGCACCATGCTGGCTGTTACAAGGGAAAAGGTCCTTCATGTTTCCTCTTCACATACCAATTGTCAAAGCATAAATGTCAGATATATTTCAAAGGAAGGTGGTACAAGATGTGAAAAATCAGCCTATTTTTCACTCTATCATACGGCAAAGAGACATGCATAAAATCAATTCCTGTGAAAATTGTATTTTTAACACCACTGACAACCAGCAGCACCAAACTGGGTTAGCAGTGGTGATAAGTAACTTGAATCTCCCTATGTTTTCATCATGCATTTCAGTATTTTGCTTTTTAGGTCTATTGTTTTTTCTCTGCAGCTCTGTCAAGTTTTAGCTGTGACTTTTTGAGTAGCTCTGAGTAATATGATCAGCCAATGTTCTGTACATGAAGAAATTCCGTATCATTCACTTCTCTAAAAATACTGCTGCCTGCCACTGGCGCCAATCAACAGTGATGAATAGCTAAAGGGACAAGTAGGTCTCTAAATTTACTTCATATCTGACAGCCCTTCAGCAGATACGGATAATGGATCCCTGTGACTCACAAATACAACTCTCCCCTACTATAAGCAAGCCCTTTCTTTTCCCCACAAGAAAGGGCAAGAATTCTTAATGACCCCTGTTCTTCCTTTCTCCTTTTCAACAATCCAAGGAAAGCATGTGATATGCCTGTAGCATCAGGTTCTTTGCAGCCGCTGGACCGGATATAAAAAGCTGGTGAAAACACACATCCCTTTTCGTCTCTTAAAAAAGCCATTAGTATGAGGCTTATGACTACATTTGAAGCAATGTTACCAATCAAAATGAAGCTGAAAAAATCAATTTGTGTAGATGTGTACATCTCACTACTGTACCTTGCTGACCTGGAGATATTCATGTGGATACTGCATATTAATCTGCTCCTGGACAATTTGTGACAAGTTGATCCTCACACATTTATGTGGGGCCCATGCTATTCTTCCAGTTTTTATTCTTCAAATTCAGTATGAATTCATCCATGCAAAAATGTTCATTAAGGCCCTACTATGTGCCAGAAGGTATACAGTACATGTTGGGAACCCAGTGGGGATACTAAAGGAACAGAATTACATGTAGAAAATCAACTATCTACTGAACTGATAACCTTTAAAAAATAAAAGGTAACTGTGATGTTTTAGTTGTATGTTTTTGCTGATCAGAACTCAAAATCTTATGATAAATTATCTCATCTTCTGTAGTGGGTGTTGAAAAAGAGGTATTGATCTTTTCAGAGTATAAACATCTTTGTGAAGTTGAATACCTTAGGATACATTTCAATTTCTCAAGTCAAAAAACCCAAGGGCTGTGGCCAGCCCACTGCAACTCGACAATCACTTAATAAGTACGCTCTCTTTCTCAAATTCACCATCAGCATCCACTTGCTAAACCTCATACAAACAACAGGTATTTGACTGCACTGAAATTCCAACCATGGGTCTTAACTTCAAATCCTCTTTTGATTTATGACTCAATGAGAGTATAAGTAAGAACACTGGCAACTTTGAAAGAGTCACTAAGTGGCTTGTGACAAATCCATATTTGGTGTTATAAAGATATCACACAGCATCTAGAACTGTCAAGTTTTCTTTGATATATTACGTATTTACTATTATACAAGTTTCATTCATTAACGCTCCCTCGCATTTTTTTTGTACTGGCATTTTACATAAATCCTATTGACCTATTATGCTTGTGGATATTGAGAAATCATTTCCATGTTCAAAACATTTCTTATTTTTGATCATCACTCATTTCACTGGTTGTTTTTACTCTCAGTATGTGCTGAGTACCAGACCCTTTGCTAGATATTAAAATTAGAGAGACAAATGAGAACTAGGAAGCCCTTAAATGAGCTATTATATCAAACTTTTAAAAATTAAGCCAAGGGAGAAATAGAGAGGAGCATAATAATCAAAGCACAGAAGATTTCCCAGAATTGGATTTGTTATGAGCTTCTTTTGCCCAATTACTACTTTAATTGAACCATCTATAATTCCTTTTGCTGATATTTTTAGTCTACAGGAAGCTAGACACAAAACATCACACATGAAGCCAGAAGCCAGAACATTTTCTGAGAGCAGAAGACTCCCTAAAGTCTATCAAAACGAGAAGAAAGAAAAAGAATCAAGAAGTGACGGTCCTCAAAAATGACACCAGTCAAATCAAGAACCTTGCTTTTGTTTCTTATGTTCCTAGGCTAGCTGCACAGAGGAGACCAGCCAGGACCCCAACTCGGGCAACTCCACACATGCATACCTGCTGGGAACCCAGGTCAAGACAGGCTGTCATATTTAATAAGGGATTCTCAAGAACCTTGCCCCACCAGAACACCAGAGGCCTTCTCCAGTTTAAGAAATGCTTGCTTGAGATACAGGGCATTTATAAAATTTTACTTGACTATCCCATGTATATTTAATGGGGCAAATATCGAAGACCTTCTCTCCAGCCAGGCCTATTTCCACCACCCTATCTCTGGGCACAGTTTTAATTGGTGAGAAAAGTCCATCATATTTTATCATCCCCTTTCCTCCACCCTCTAATATGTTTCTATATTCCCTTAACAACCAATTAGTGATAGCATAGGGGAGAATGCATTCTCTATCATTCGGTTCCCCCAATTCCCTATGCACCATCTAGTGGTGATAATTATATTAATAGCAATGATGATGCTGATGATGCTATCCTCAGTGAATTTAAAACACCTAAAAAGGCCAATTTAACAGTGAATAAACCATAATCTTGATTTTCCTTTCCAAAACATAAAAAACAACAAAGTGCTTATATATTATTTTGGCAAGAATCACTATGACCTCCAGGTTAGAATGCAACCATCTGAATTTTAAAATAAGAAGATATTGATTTATGGAGTCATTGAAAATTGTGTTTCCCTGTTTGTTGGTTTTCCAAACACAGGTAGTAAGGCAAAGTGTTTCTGGAGTCAAGACACAGGCTTCAGATATGCGCTGTAGTGTGGAAATGCATTGCATTTACTCATTATGATTCAGTTTCAAAGATAGCTCCCTTCATAAATTAGCTTGCATTTGCCATACCTTTTTCTATAAATCATTTGTGTTGCCCAAACTTCTCGTCTCACAGATGCTTGCATTAAAATAGATTATTACCATTGCTTCTCCCATAAACATCGTTGTCTACATTTTACTGCCACTTGAATTTCTTCTCCTAAAGGAACATAAAGACATCTTTCACTATCCACCACATCTACTTCTTCCTTTGCTATCAGAAAACATAGAAATAAAAAAGCAATAGACACAGCACACTTTCAGCCCTTCACTTTCATTACCAGTTGGAAAGTTGATGCACCACTCTGAGCCTGACCAACAGTGCTAGTCCCTCTCATGTGAATGTGCGTGTGCAATGAGGCGACACACATGTGTGTACTGTGCATATGTGTACCTACGTATATGTCACTAGGAATGTCACCATGTCCTCATCTTTCTCTAACTCCTGCAGCTTCTGAGTCCCTTTCCCATGTTGCATAACCCATCACCTCAAATTATTCATGTGTCCCTAGTGGAATGCAATCTCGATGGTGCTTTCTACACCCTGAGATACATCTTAAAGAAATGAAAACACTCGCTATTCCCAAGCCTGAGATGAAGAATATGCCAAAGCCTACAAAACAGGATTTTCTTGAAAGACATTTGCACCCAGTAAAATGGAGCAAATTCAAGAGCAGCAGCTCGGGGTCTGCATAGACATGGGCTGTGGATAAAGTTCTGCTGTACTATTCCACGTATATGTCAAGGTGCAAATATCAAAGTGGTCTCCTTGAAAGCCAAAACCAGAGATGGGAAACAAGCTGTTAAGTAGATTTTAAAAGGTACTCTGAGTTATCCATCAAATATGTGGCCTGTTTTCCTTACAAAAACCAGGCCATGCACACAGGCTGCACTGTCAGAGAATAGGTCTCTCCACCAAACATTTATTACTACAAGTCAGCCAAATTCAAAAGATACAACTTCTACTGCTTTATATGAGAAATCTCTTTCTAAGATGTGTCACTGTCTGAGGTATTGATTCGTTCTCAAATTGCCTGTGGAAACACACTGAGTTTTGGCGTATCCAACATGAACTTGGGGCGCTTTGCCTGTAGGACAGACATAGCACAGGAAGACACATTCACATGATTTCAATCATTTTTCATCTCTAACCTCTATGACATAGGCCACGTTGCCTATCTGAAAAGAGAGACTGCCTTCATAGCACAGACAAGCATTTAGAATCCTCTTCAATCCACAACCAAGAACAGTTACCCTTTAGGGAAAAAAAGAAACATAAATCCTCTTTGTGATTGACAATAGTTTTCCTCTAGAACTGGTGGGCTTTGCTGAGAGGAAAAAAAATTTCTCGGTCTATGAGACAGATTTTATTGAATGCAGATCAAAGAAAGACTAAGCTTATTCTTATGAATCATTTTTAACTACATCTGAAAAACACTTATCAGTAACAAAAGCATCACAACAGAATCCACTCCATGAAGATACTTTACTTTTAAACATCACTAGATGACCTACCCGGTGAATAGGGATATTGCTCAACAGTTTTGTTTGGTTGATTTGCCTATTTTAATCATAGAAGTTTTTAAAAATAAGTAAAGCCATCCAGTGGGAAGATGAAGATTAACACATTAAAAGGCCCAGAAAGTCTCTGAGCCCCCTGAATAAAAAAGCACTCCATTAATAAATGCTACATATTATTATCTCATCCAAGTATTTCAAATCACTTCCAAATGACAGCTTCCATTTCAGAGGTAAGTAGCAGAATGAAAGAGTGGAGAGTACATCCTTACCCAAACCCAATGGAACTCAGAGTGGGAGAGGCTGAGCTGATTATCTTCCAGCCTCACAATCCTTCTCCCAAAATTGCCTTGCTGGACGTTCTGTAGTTACACAGTTTCTAAAGAATTCAATAAAATGCTCATTACAGTGCTATGTTTCCAAGGGCCTTGCTCCTTGTTAGTGGGGGTCTAGGCTTCCAAGCTCTCGGGCATGAAATGAGGTAGTGGTTAAGGTCAGGCTTGCAGTTCCTTGACAAGTAGAAACTGCCCCCGGATGAGGCTTCCCATGGGCACACTGTACTCTGGAATTCCGGAAGAAAGGGGACTTTGTTGGTGCACTGCTGAGAGTGCCAATGACCCCGGAGAACACTATCAATGTCACACTGGCTGCCTTACTGCCTTCTCCCCACTCATCCAACACCAAACAAGATGCACCCAGACCTCTTCCTCTCCTCTCCAACGCTCTGCCTAGGGGCCTCCATTAAAGCTCCTCTGTTTTTACTCGCTGCATTAATATATTTTGTCTGGACTTAGGTAGAAGACGGGACAAGTGGTACTAAGTGTTGGATGGCTTCTGAAAACTTAATTATTTCACATTTCTTTTTTCTGTTCCACTCAATGAAGGGGATAGATTCTCATACACACACACAAAAAAACATACCCTACTAATGCACCTAAAGATGTAATGTACCTAGAAAAGAACAAAAACCAGATTTTTTAAAAACATGGTCTTGCTCTGTCATCCAGGCTGGAGTGCAGTGGCATGATCAGAGTTCCCTGCACCCTTGCCCTCCCAGACTCAAGTAATCCTCCTGCCTCCACGGCTGACCTCCCCTCCCCAAGCAGCCGAGACTACAGGAGCATGCCAACATGCTCAGCTCATTTTTTGGAATTTTTAATAATGATGAGGTCTTGCTATGTTGTCCAGTATGGTCTCAAACTCCTGAACTCAAGCCATCCTCCTGCCTCAGCCTCCCAAAGTGCTGGGATTACAAGCATGGGCCACGGCTTCCAGACCAGGTTCATTTTTTGAGACACAGATTAAACTACAAAGCATCAAGAATCTACTCCTGTCACACTGCCTTCTCACCTGCCTCGACTCCCACCCACTTCCTAAACTGCTATGAATAAATTCCTTTTTGCTACAAAGGGGGAGGGGGAAGGAAACATAAAACATATGCATGCAGTGGTTAAGGGAAATAACCAGCCTGCAGAGCACATGCCTTGCTCCTTCAACAAGGTTAAAGAGAAGTAACGAGAAATTCACATAACTTTCACAGGCAGGAGTAGGCTGTGAGGGGTAGAGAGGCTGAAAAAAATCACCTGCTCTAACCTGGGAAAGGAAAGGGGCAGCCCAGGGCAATGAATTCAGAGAGCGCCCCTAGCTGTGCCAGAGGAAACCCAGCCACGATCCTGTGTCTGTCATTGGTATGTGACTATGGGCACTGTGATCTAAGTTTCAGATTCATGTGAAAATGATAACATGGGGCAGGCAGGATTTAAAGGCTCTTTCTTGAAGCTTTCAAAGTCTAGATAGAATCTTAAGTCCATTCACCACGTATGTGAGGCTCCACAGAGTCCTGGTATCACTGCTTTCTTGGAGGTCTTTACCCATGATGCCCATGTCTGTTTGCTATTCCAGAAACAAAATCAGAGTCCTACAACAGATTTATGGATATGTGGCAACTTGTTATATATAAAGGTAGCAATACACATTAGAGGACAACAGATGAAAATACTTAGGAGATGGTACCGTAAAAACCAGCTTACTATTGAGATAAAATGGTGGATCCATAACTTACTGCCACAAAAGCAACAACAACAGAAATACAAAAATCCCTCCCTTCTGAGGGCCGTAAACATCTATCTACATATGAGGTATACCTATGCAACTAACAGAATCAACTGCTAGAAAATATACCTGATAGCTTGGGATGAGGAAGAATTTTTTTAAATATGATTCAAGTCATCAAGGAGTACAGTGACAGATCTGCCTGCAAAAGACACAGTAGACAAAATTGCAAGACATTTGCCACATCTAAAAGTGAATAGAGAATTAATACCCAGACTATACAAGGGATTAACAAAAAAGACAAGAAACCAAATAGAAAAACCTGCATACGATACTAACCAGTAATTGAGAGAAGGGAAAATAATCCAAACAGCTAAGAAGTTTTAAGAAAAGGTCAATCTCACCAGTAATCAGAGAAATATAAATGAAAATGACAATGCTATAGCTATCAGGTTAAAATGAGAAAGTCAACACCAAGTGGAGATGTGGGGAAACAGGAAACCTCATTCACAGCTCCTGGGAGTATGAATGGATCCAGTCATCCTGGAGAGGATCTCCCACACTTGGTGAAATTAAGTGTGCTTGAGCCTGAGAACAGAACTAGACAAACTCACCAAGCTCATGCTTGTGAGGGGTATGTGCGCTCCTTGCAGAACTATGGGAAGTATCTGGGAATGGGAGGCAGCTGAGGGTGCTATTACCAAGAGAAGGAACAGATAGCAACTGGGGGATCTACATTACAGGACCCATGCAGCAGTCAGAAGCAAGGAGTAAGATGCACATCTGGCAACACAGGCAGCTCTGAAGACAATACAGGCTGAAAAAAATTAATTAAAAAAACAGTGAACCAGAATCTGCGATCCCACTCTTATAGATTATAAAACACATTCATGCAAGTAGTTATTTTTCTGGGAAACATACACATTTAAACAAAGGGTTCATGCATTCTAACAGTCACCTGTGAAGAGAATGAGCAGGGGAGTAAGGGATGTGAAGAAAACAAAATGAGAGCATGCTCACATGGCCTGAGGAGGAGAATTTTGCACTGTGTATTTGCAGATGGCAGGAAGGAGTGGGAAGATGGGAATGGGAAGATGGGAGTGGGGAGATGGGGGAAGGGGCAAATGTGGCAGCGGGGAAGAGGAAAGGGCGATGGGGAAGAAGGAAGAGCAATGGGGAATGGGAAGGAAAGAGAACGAGAAAAGGGAGGAGATGAGAGAAGGGAGACAATGAGCCAAGGAAGGAGATGAGAAAA
>NW_016107683.1:718695-753608 GCF_001604975.1 Cebus imitator
GGAGGTGAAGGGGAGGGAGGGGGAAGAGGAGGGGAAGGGAAAAAAGGGGAGGGGGATGGGAAAGTAGGTGGAAGGGAGTGGAAGGGGAGGGGAGTGGAGGGAGAGGGAAGGGTTTAGCCTGGTGCTGCCCCTCCCAGGGAAGCCAGGTGCTGCAGGTTCGCCACAGCCCCCCAGTTCTCCCCAAAACCAGCACTGCTCACCAGGCCTCAGGGACAGCTGAGTTAGCTGCCTTGCTCCTGCTCCCAGTCACTCATTGCTGGGCGGCAATAGCTTGCTAAGCAGCCTCCTGAGCTGTAGCAGAAACCGAGAGTTGTAGCCACACAGCTCCCTGAGTACAAACCATGTTAAGTGTTTTTTTTTTTCTTTTTGTTTTAATACCAGGCATAAGCCCAGTTCAAGTGGGATGTGTGGAAGGGCTGTGCTCCCTCTGCAATCTGCACTGGCAGGGGATAACCAGGCAGGGAAGGGAAGCACTGAAGCTCTCTGCAGGCATTGGAGGTGTTCCGACAGCCTTCCTGAAGGGAGGTGTGGACAGTAAGCCTGAACTGAGAAGCACCCTGCACTGAGGCATCACTGTCCCCAAGGACTACAGCACTCAAAATCCCATGCTGTGTGTAGACAGAACCACAACTGCAATCCCGTTCCCTGCTCAGGTGTTGGCTCCTTCCACAAAGACCACAAGTACAAGTCATGACTGTTTACTCCATGGAGTATTCATTGTTCTCTTTAGGTTAATTTTTCATCCTTGCTTAAAATATCTACTTCAAATGCTGAAGGAATTCCACCCTGGAGAGTGCTGGGTTCTTGTTGCCTTTCCGTAGTTCTACAGAAATGAACATATTGCTCCTGTTTCAAGACTAGTATTAAAAATGCCAAGATAGGTGGAGCACGGTGGCTCATGCCTATAATCCCAGCACTTTAGGAGGCTGAGGCGGGCAGATCACTTGAGGTCGAGACCAGCCTGGCCAACATGGCAAAACCTCATCTCTACTAAAAACAAAAAATTAGCCGGGTGTGGTGGCACGTGCCTGCAATCCTAGCTACTTGGGAGACTGAGGCAGGAGAATCGCTGAACCCAGGAGGTAGAGGTGACAGTGAGCCGAGATCATGCCACTGCACTCCAGCCTGGAGGACAGAGCAAGACTCCATTAAATAAATACATAAATTAAATAATAAGTAAATGTAATAAAAGTGCCAAGATGACCAAGTTCTGGGTTCAGATTTTTTTTTCCTGGCTTAAGCTTGTCTGTAAAGTGGATTTTACCTTCTCAAAATGATCAGGGTGTATCTGATGAGGAGTCCATGTGGGAATAAGAACTTTCCATCATTTCTCTGCAATATAAAGCCCTGGTAACCAGTAACAGCATTCTATCAAAGAACGAAGGCAATACTTGAATCACTTTGATTCTGTGTTTTCATTACAAAGAATCTCTAAGTGAACCACACACTATATGCTGTCAGTTAATAAGTGCTATGAAGAAATCTAAAGAAGGGAATGAGGTAGAGTATGATTGGGGTGTCATATTATAGGGGTTGCGATAGTGGAGACTGGAGTACAATCTCCAGCGGGTAGGGGAGCCTGCAACCTCTGTGGACAGCAGGGGAAGATCCCATAGCAGAGATGCCTGAAGGTGTCTGAGGAGCAGCCAGGGTGCTAGAGCAGAAAGCTGCAGAATGACGTGGCGAAGAGAACATGAGATGGAGAGAACATTTAGTGTTAGCTGGGGGAATGAGAGAAGGAATTAGGTTAGGTACTCAGAATCCAAAATGAAAACCCATTCACCACCACTAGTGGGCAACTGAAAAACACAAATTATGTCACAAAAGGCAGGGGCTGAAGACACATCCAGGAGTCTCTGCTGTCTTGGAGATAATGAAGTCATACCCAAATCTTTTGGAAGGGTAAGAGCAAGAGCAGTGAGTATGTCCTATTCTGCTCCACGAACTGTTTTATGGTTTTACAAGGAAAACAAACAAAAAAAGGTCTCCCTTAGTTTCCACAACATCACTTTGGGATAGGTAACTCCCAACATTACTTTGGGATAGGTAACTCCCAACATCACTTTGGGATAGGTAACTTAATTATTCCACTCTACAGATGAGGAAACTAAGCAAATGGATGAATTTAAAGCACAGGAAGCAAACTGATAGGAAGTAAGGTCAATTCAAACCCAGCCAGGCTGGCTCTAGAATCGTTATTTTCAATCAGGACTATAGGTGGTAAAGAAAACACTACTTTGTTTTTCACTTAGTGAAAAATCAGAAGATATCATGTTTAACCTGACTTAAAGTTTCATTTCCCATCAGATAACCCAACTGGTATGTTATGGATCACTGCTTCAGTTTTGCTAATCAGGAAATCACAGGGTTGGGAAAAAGGTTGCTTGGGCAAGCTACATCGCGGATGAACCAGGGTTTTCATTCTTTGACAGTGGACCAGCTTCAGAGAAGATGATTATACAACTGTAATCAGCAGCTGCTCCTGTATCTCACTTTTCATACTCCTCATGAGGTCACCTCTGCCTGCTACATGCTATATGGAGCCAAACTACACACTATCCACATGCGTTGATACTGAGGCACTGAACATGCCATTGTTTTCCTAGATGATTCCTATCTTATCAACTCCAAAGAGCATTATTTAGAAAATGAATTGTATCTTGTTTTCAATAATGTTTTAACTTAGTGCACTTGGTGGACATTTTTCTTAGTTAAGAGTATTTTGTTTTTTTGGAGACAGGGTCTCATTCTGTCACCTAAGCTGGAGTGTAGTGGCACAATCATGTCTTATTGCAGTCTTGACCTCCCAGGCTCAGTCCATCCTCCAGTCTCAGCATACCATGTAGCTGGGACTATAGGTGCACACACCTTGCTAATTTCTGTATTTTTCGTAGAGACGGCATTTTGCCCTGACTGGTCTTGAGCTCCTGGCTTCAAGCGATTCTCCTGCCGTGGTCTTCCAAAGTGTTATGATCACAGGTGTAAGCCACTATGCTTGGCTCAAGGGTCCTTCTTATGGCCTGGTGATCCCGGAAAATACTTACGTTTGTAAGGTCAATTTCATCAGAGTATTTTGTGCATCATTTCCTGGAAGTTGAAACTCATATTTTAAAAATCTGATTATAGAGTTTGATCACCTGACAGGTGATTATGATAGACTGTAGCACATAATAAAATGCAAGTAAATAAATCAGAATACAAATAAACAAATCAGAATATTCTTTAAAAAATTACCTTCCTCCAAATATACAGACTTGTATAATCTGACATAATTTATGGTATATCAAACATAGTTTGATAGAAACAGCAGTCAATATCAGTGATAATCAGATTAATGCTGGAGACCAAATAATAAGAGCAAAAGGGTAGTACCAGTCTATATTTCTTCCACTAAATAGCTGTCATGCTTTGCTGAATCAAAACAGAACAACTGACCATAAATATTATAACCTGCATTTCTCACACTTCAGGAGAGGATAAATTTAGGAGTCATTAGATTCTACTCTTCCAAATTTTTAAATATACAATAATTTTAGCCTCCCATTCCAGTAACAGTGTCATGTCTCAGTAAAGTTTTTACTTCAATCTTTCGGGCTATCAAACTACATCTATATACAAATTCACCCACGTTAGCTATTTGTTGAGTATTTACTGGGCTTCTATTGGGAACCAGTAATCAGAACTCAATCTTGAGGGTAAGACAAACATAACTAATATCACCTATGCAACAACAAATCAAACATGAGCTAGGCACAATGTTATGTTTAACGTGTCAAGAGCTGCATGTGGTTCATCTCAGATAATCATGACAACCCTTTGAGAAAGGTAGTTATAACTCCCTCTTTTGCATATGAGAAAATTTGAGGTTCAGAGGACCAGCTAATGTCTTTTTCTTTTAATTGATTACTTTAAAACTGGCATAGTTTGAAATCCATTGAAGTCCTATTTTTGCCATGGACGGGAAAGAAGGCATAAGTAAAAGCTAATGCTACTCTCATGAATTCATTTTTGCTTAGGTAATGGATTCACTGGATTACAGTATGGTCTATGAATGTCAAATTCAGAAATTCTGCAACTTCAGTGTAGTAAGTAAAACTGACAGGGACACTATTAGTCAACCACAGTGGCTTTTCAAGAGCTGTACCATGATAATTAGTTCAGTAAAGGGCCATGATGCTTCTAGACAAAACACAAAAACACCCTTAAAAACACATTTTTACAATTTGGACTATTACTTTATTATGGGAGTTTGATGCTTTCTCCCAGGAAATTGCTTTAAACCAGGATACCTCAGCAATAATGGTATTTTCCTGTCATTATCCAAATTGTCAACAAAAGTGAAGATCATTATAATTCCATATATGATAGAAAGAATGGTGCTGTAAACTAGATTCATTTCCCACAGGATGGTATTAAAGGAAAATTATTCCAGGCAAGGGAGAAATGATGCTCTGTATGCCGAGGTTACAAGTGTTTCCGTTGTGCTACAGCGGTAAAATCCTATCAGTCAGTCAGTTAGTTAGGACGGATCCTTGCTGTGTAGAAAGCACAGCTAATTTTCTACAAAGAAATTTGAGATCTGATTTTTGAGAAAATTGAGGCACAACATCTGATTATGCCTGAATCAGTGCACAAAGTCATATATGTTATTATCCAGGTTGTCCATTTCTCTACCCTTGAAACCCTCTCATGTTTTGGGTTCTTTGACATTAACACCACCGTAGTGCTCTATGTCTGAAAAGCTATTCCTCTCTAACTTCTTCAGTCTCATCTTCTTAATCCCAGCTCAAGAAACATGAAGCAATCTTATTCACACCAATGACTGAAATTACTCCTATATACAAACAGTCACAATTTAGATGTTCAACCAAGACCTTTCTTACGACATACAGATCTGTACATCCTATTTTCCATTTGACATTTCCATTTAGATATCTCAAAAGTATTGCAACTCACTCCACCTATCTGAAGCCTAATGTTGCTGATCATTCCCACCAAACCTGATTCTCTTTCAGTGACTAGCTCTCTAACATCACCATTCTTTCAAGTACACCAGTAAGAAATCCTAGAATCATTTATACCTTCATCTCTTGCCCTCCATATCCAATTCATAATAATGTCATATTGATTTTCCCTTCTAAATCTCTCTTGTACACCCAAGTAAAAGAAACAGCATTCAGAAACAAAGCATTTTAGAAACAATCAAGTCTCAAAATCTAACTAGATAGCCCCAAAGGTATTTAATGGAATACACACCTCTTTGCCTGGTGTTTCCACATGTTGTCATCTGCATCCTAATATGGATTTTGTTTCATTGAATGAAACCTTCCAATTCACAAACAAAAGAAAACCAGACAGCTGGTATATGAAACCTCCCATTACAACAAACACAGAAAGAGAGTTACTTTGCTTTTCCTACCTCCAAGGTACCTGCTCATTGGGTTTGCAACGTTAAACATTGTTTTGTGCTTTAAAAACATCTCATATTGTACAATGCTATGGGAACTCTTTGTGGACAGGAAAAAAACCTGCACATTTTTCATTCATGGACTTAGATTTAATGTTTGAATGGTGGGGAGTGGTATGAAGTATGGCAGATAGGTTGAGTATCATCTTTTCTTTCAAATATAAGAATGAATTGCACAGACTTCTTAAAGTTCCCTTTTCATTTCCTAGAGAGTATAATCCACATACATTTATTAGGAACACACATGTGGTTCTGAATGAAGGTATCCTGCCACTTATTAATAATGTATGTTAAAGACTTATCCATGTAACCAAAACCACCGGTACCCCCAAAACTACTGAAATAAAAATTTAAATTAAAAAAAAAAGCATGTGGACTTCCTAGAAAAGAAAAAGGGCAGAGAGGATTTTCTATAATTAGCATCACCCTTAGCTGATATTCCACAGCATCAATTTGTTGGCCCTGGTTGACTATGCACTATAAACTTTTTTATTTAAAGACAGAGTCTTGCTCTGTCGCCCAGGCTAGGGTGCAGTGATGCCATCTCGGTGCACTGCAACCTCCACTTCCTGGGTTCAAATAATTCTCCTGCCTCAGCCTCCTGAGTAACTGGGATTTTATAGGAGTCTGCCACCACACCTGGCTATTTTTTGTATTTTTTAGTAGAGGTGGGATTTCACCATGTTGGCCAGGCTAATCTTGAATTCCTGACCTCAGGTGATCTGCCCGACTCAGCCTCCCAAACTGCTGGGATTATAGGTGTGAGTTATCAAACTCCAACAGGGATAACTATATAACATAATACATTCAGTTTTACCATTAAAGACAGTAGCAACCTACCACTTTATCACAAAGATTCTGCAATTTATCCTAATGTATAGAAATAAAATATTTCACAAAGAAAAGCCAAATATATAGGGGTAACAAAGAAAAGTGTTGAGGAATAATTTTACCTGATTGTGAGATACAGTGACTATAAACTTTCTGTAAAATTAAGTTACATTGGTGTTAATGCTGCCACAACTCATCAGAAGTGGAAACAGAAGGAAACTCTGGAAATCTATGCTCATGAGCTAGTCCTCTTTTTAATCCATGTCTAAAATGTATTTGTCTAAGGCAAAGACCTAGGAAAGAGCCAATGAACAGAAGAAGAAAAAATCGACCCCAAGGTAATTTTAAATGAGAAATAAAATCTTCAGGGAAGCCATGCCAGAATTTATTGAAAAACAGATTTTTCTCCTTCAAAAATGTTATTAAAAAATACGAATGTTTTTGTGACTTATTGCCAAGTTTATTTTATAAGCTCTCTGCTACTCAGATGTACCATACTGTACAATGTGATGGATGGGGTCTATTAATCATTTTTACTGAAGTGCAGAACAGCCCATGCAACACACTGGCATTAAAAAAAGGTGAAGGTATTCTAAGAGTACATTCGTTTCCTCATAAAATCACATTTCATGTATCCCTTGGCTTTTCAAAGAGTTCCTTCCAATTGACTCACGTATTTTGCTAGTCCTGAAAGATGGGATGCTATGTGGGGTAAAGGGTTGTCTCATGGCCCCCATGAGCATAGTCCTAATTCATTCTCTGGCCAAACTTGTATCTGAAGTTATCTGTGCGTTTCTTATGGTGAACCTTATTTGCATTTGTTATCTGTATTTTAAACCAAATCCAGTTTTAAATATCCTCCTGCTGGACTGTACCCAAACTGAGGGGATGAGAGAGGTTCGAGGAAGCTGCTCTTATGCGTGGCCTGCTGCCCAGGTAGAATTATCACCCGGTGCAGAGCCAAACCTTGGTCAAATCAGCTGTCCAGCAGTTCACAGAAATTAACCACACAAATAAAGGACAAAGTGGCAGTTTACAGAAGGGTACGGCCAGACATACGTTAACCAGGGCCTTTGTTATATCTACAAAGAAAACGGTATGCTCATGACACATTTATGCTTAGCATGTATTTGTCTAAAATGGGAAAAAAAAATCAGAGTGCCGACTGTTCCTTTTTAAAGGAGTATGTGATGATTTCTGTGTCTGTTATTTCCTTTTGGGTCCTATTCCTCATCCATTCTTTCCTTCCCTAACTGTCCCTTCCTCCATGATTCCTTTTTCAAGGCTGAAGAAGCATTCTCTCTCTCCAGTAGGCGGGGGTCTGAGCTCATGAAAATGCACTTGACCTAAGGGCAAATGGAACTGAGCAAAATGGAGAATTAGACACCTGCCTCCACTTGCTACGGCTTGGAGACAGGGTCTGCTGCTCTCAGCTGAACAGAGGAAAGAACACACTGGCTCCTGACCCATCACAGAAAGACAAAGTGATGGCTTGCCAAGTGCCTGTTGCTGCTCATGGCATACAACATCCTACTCCTCAGCCTCTTTGTCCCCGTCCTAAGACTGTCCTTCACTTGGCCCATTCTATCTAAAATATGGGCATACAAAACACACCTCATCCTTCAAACAGACAACACGCTAAACCTTCACTAGCCACATGACTTTCTTTCAAACATCATCCTGAATGTGCCTTCCTGGTTAGTGTCTAGGAACAGCCTTGGTTTAGCAATGAGGCCTCAGCCTGTGGTGAGTGCTGTTACTCTGGCTTTGACTGGAACACAGTCCCTGCAGCATGGCATCCGGTCCTCCCTGACTCCATGTGTTAGATGTCATGCAGTCAGTGGCAGCATGGGTTAAACCCCAGAAGGGGCTGGAGGAGGGACCCAGCTACAGCCCATCTGGGAAGTCCTTGATGAGAGGTAATGATGGTGACAGAGGTTAGTTGACCAGAGAGATCCACCATTTGGGGATGTCCCTACCAGGCTGAGTATAGTGTGAGGAAAACCCCTCAGAAACTCAGGAACCCAGGAGGATTTTAAAACCTGGAAGGGAAAAACAAAATATGCTATACATGAGCAGTTGGTGACAAATAATGGAAACAAAAGCTTGGTTTTCAGAAGTATAAGGTCAAAGATTGTTAGTGATGGTGCCCTGCTACCCACTGTTGAACCAGAGCACTCGATTCCCTGGTCCCAGAGTCAGGGGAGAGCAGAACCTTATTATAACCCAAGAGGCTCGAGGCAGAGAGATAGAACCAAAAGGTCGTATCACTGGGTATTTTATTTTCCCAGACTGCATTTCCATCTCTTATGCGTATCTCTTCTCCTAAATCCTCCCAACTCAGAAATTTACTTTTAAATCTTCTGACCTTTCTTCAAATAGAACAAGATTGGACAAAGTGTTTGAAAAACAAATGGAAGTATTTTGTGAATAATTACTCAAAGGGAAGACATATATTTTCAAAGGCAAGTTTTTAATGTTAATGGTTCAATGAAATCTCTCTCCTACCTTTGTTTTCTTAATTTTTACTACAAACATACCATGAAAATGAATGTGATGGGCAGTTCTACTTTTGTAGGGATACTTATGGGAAATACTATAAATCACTAAATTGCATTAACTAACAAAGGATTTGGAAACTGCCCAGTGAAAATATCATCAGGAGAATTTTGTGAGGAACAGCAGTACTCCTCCAGCCACATTTTCTGAGTCGGTGATGAAAACGATTCATTTCCTATTGTTTTTAACTTACATTAGACTGGCAGGCATTTGAAGACCTAAGAAACTAGTAACATAGAAAAGAAGGAGGGAGAAGAGGAGTAGGTTAGTAAGAAGATTACACCAGATCTCATCAGATTAAGGTCAAATATAGAATTCTTATTAGTTCCCAGTTCATTTAAGTTGGGGCCATGGTAATTTGAAAGTAACCTCCATTATCCTGGTATACAGAGGACAAGTGAGCAGGTCCTCAGGGCCACAAAGAGAGAGTGACTTGTTGCTTCTAAGGTTACAACCAAAAGATACTCACAATTGCTTCTGATCTGAAGTTTTTGTTTGGTTTGATCATTTTGGTCAAACTCTTTGAAGAGGGGTTCCATGGAGAAAAGCTTTGCTCATGCCCAGTCTGGCTGTACATCCAAACAGGCTGCTTTTAGTTAGCTCCCCGCAACAGACTTGAGAGAGTGCAGCAATTTCCTTCTTTGATTCTTAACTGCTTTTATTTTCTATTTTTATTTAAGATACTTAATTTGTTTTTAGTGATTTATTCTTCTTTGTAATTAGATACAGTGATTAGCGATTATCTTTTCCTTGGCAATGCAGTTTCCCTTCAACAGAAATGAGCTTAAGTCAACATTACAGTTGCCACTAAGTGTAAGGATTCATGAAGAGGAAAACAACAGACTCCATTCCCTCTCTTCTGCTCAAGTAATGCAAATTAGAGGTAAGACAAAGAAAGAAGTAATTAGCAGGAGGGAGGTAAGAAAATGGATATTTTAAATGCAGAATTCATTCATAACATAGCACTTCTCAAGAGAGCTGTTCTAATAGATTACCTTCCTAAAATGCATTATTTAAGCGTTACTTGTTCAAAGGTAGAAGTAAATGCATTTCCTCTGCATTGGGTGCATAATGTGTTTCACAGTAATGTAGGTCAACACGAGGGTACTTGTTTGTTTTTGCAAAATCAGTTATCACTACCGAGGCAGGAGGAGGTGAAGGGAACTGTTAATACCTATGGATGCGAGGTAGGTGTCCAGACATACTTTCATGATAATGTACAATAAATATGGCAAAATATTATACTGTAAATTCTAAGGATATATATTTTTTAAAAGATCATTTTACTCTAAAAATCAGCTAAAATAAATGCATCCTTTTTCACAAGGGAGTTTCACAAGTGGTTTCATCATTTTCTTCCTGATTCTAAATGTTGGCCTCATAATTTGTGAGAATTTCATTTTGAAGTGTCTCCTGTCATGATGATGAATGCCAATGCCTGCATCTCCTAGGGGGGAGCACTGCATGCCTGCCTCTGTCACTGTCTTTTTCTGGTCTCCAAACAAAAATTTTACCATAACCTCTTTCAACAGGCCTTTTGCCAAGCTGGGAGGCTGTTTCCAAGTGACAACTCCTTGTTACAGTTAAAAATGTAGGCAAAAGATAATGCAAGCTTACATACCTCTGTTAAACCTCAGCTGCTCTCCCCCTGCAGGTCATGGATTTAAAAACATCCCTTAGCTTCATCTCAGCTCCAGGTAAACTCATGAGCCACTGGACAAAACATGCCTAACACTGGGGCACTCAGACAGCGACATGCAGTCACAGATGGGACTCTGCCATGGGACTCAGTCATGTCAATCCAAAGGACACATTCTGGAATGATACAGCACACAACCGCCAGCCAATATGCTATTTCCACACAAATGCAAGAATGCTCATTCTAATGAAGTCACAAGCTCTGCTTAGCAGCCTGCTAACCATGTGTCACATATGCATGCTTCTCTTACAAAAGAGAATCTCAAGGTATTTGGCTAACAAGCAAAGGAAGAAACTTCGTTTTGTAAACCCCCTGCACAAAGTATCACAGGAGCCAGGGATCAGGGCCAGTGTTCATCTGGGTGCCTCGTTAAAAACCGAAAATGGACATAAATATAATTAAAAGCGATGAATGATTGACGGCAATGATAAACAACTTTCAAGATCAAAAGCAAATTGAATTATTACTCTACCAAAAATATCAAAATGTAATTATACTGTTTTCACACATCATTATTTGCCATTTTGGGAAATCAGAATGGACACATTAATGAATGTACAAAATGATATTCAATTAAAACAAGTGCAGTGTATCCTTCAAGGTTTTGCACTGGAATTCTGGTGAATGTCCCCTACTGAAGGGATTACACCAAGCAGTTTCATATGTGTTCCTCTGATGGCTAAGGTATTTTGTATGTCAGGGACACATTCTTCCTCATGAAGATTCAGAAACCAAATGACAGGCATGCTGACATGGACACATGATGGGCAGCTTCCCCCCCCCCCCGAGTGCTTAAAACACTCTTTTCTACCTTAAAAAATAAATCAGCAGACATATTTAACATATAGACACAGCTCTCTCTTCCCTTTTTGCTTTTTTTCCCCTTCCACAAAGAAATTGCTTTCAGGAGAAAGCTGGTTGCTATGGAAGCTTTATTGTTGACCACTTCAGTATGAGAAGGTTGGAAAACATTCAACCATTTCAAGCCATCTGATTTACTAAACATTCCCGAGTTCATTATAATAAGAATGAGGAATAAGAGACAGACAAGGTAGTTTCAAAAAAATCCATGCAGCTCTTTGCCTATAAGTGGACTGTATATCCTAGTAACTAGAACCTCTGCAGCCACAGCTAATTTGGACAAACTTTTCTCCCAAAGCTATGCTTACAAATGATGGCATTTTAGAAAAATAGCACAGATTCTTATGTTTCTAAAATAACACATAGTTCTTGTCATTGTTGTGTACTTAGTGTAAAGTTAATGTTCTGCAATTCAATTGAGTTAGGCAACCAGGTCTCCAGCAAGTTAATTTGCCATAAAGACACGTTTCATAAACACCAGGGCAAATAAAGCACTGTAATACACAGAAAATGGTTTTTATAAACTGGCCTGAAAAATGGAATGGCTTCCAGTACCATGTGGACATCATCCAGTCTCTGAGAACTCATGTGGACTGTCGTGTGGTTGGTCTGATCTCATCTGTAATACCATTAGCAGAAATGAACTGTAACCAATTGTAAGTGGCTACTAATTGTCCATGACAATGATGGAAAATACTGACTCAACCTTAGAGTTAATTTAGTCTGAGTGGTAGAGATACAATCTGCAGCCATCATAATTATATCACAAGTTGACCTTATTAGTCAGCCATTCTGGGGTTCTAACTGTAAAACAGATCAAGAAATACGCAGTAGGCTGAGATTACACTGACAATTTGGGCCATGTTAACGGAATTGACTGGCTGATTCAGTTGAAAAAAGGGCCTGGACAATTCAAGTAAAAAAATGGCTCCCTGATGAATCAAAATTGCTGAATTATCTTATAGTTGTAGATTATAGTATATCAACTTTGTTTAAAACTTTGCTTGACATATAGGAACAGTTTCACTGTGACGTTCAATTTGATGACTTTAAGGTAGTGATTTGCTGAAATTATGAGCTGGGATATGCATAGGGCTATTGGTTTGATTTGGTAACATCTTTCTTAGCCTTCTTCCTCCTCTTTTCCAGGTCTCTAGTTTGCATGGCATATATTTACTCACATAAATTAAAACTGATATTAGTTTAAATTTCACAATACCCTCTTTGTGAAGATACAAATATCCACGGGTGCAGCTAAAACAATGTTGGGTGTTAGGACTTTCAAGACTAAGCCCCAACCCTGGCAATAGTCAAATGGAATTTTCACATTAACTAAGTCCCAAACACCAAACTGTGGCCCTAAGATAAGCACTGTCTGAAGAGGGAACAGACCAACTGTCCCACAAATGACTGACAGCAGCATGAACTTCTTCTGTTGAGGAAGTCAACATACCTGCAGATGCAAAAAAGCTAGAGGAGAAAATTACAAGTAACTGCATTGCTTTGCACCTATCAGCATGCTAAGTCCTTGCAGAGTAAGAAATTAAGACTGATGCCATTCAAGAAGCACAGCCTCCTATTACACACGGAATTGCACTGGGTAGCATCTGAAACACCAGGAAAAGCATTTCCCAACAGAGAAGTGCAAAGAAAAGTTGAGCTGCAAATTTAGAGGCGATAAAGTAAGATATCCGAGTCCCATGTGTGGATGAATTCACTCAGCTATGGACGGAGTGTTTATCAGTCCAGAATGCTGATGGGGTCCAGGCCATGCTATCCCAAACTGTGGAAGCTTGGCATCTGAGGAAATGGCAGAGGCAAGAGGGCCACTCTCACCTTCTTTCCTGAGGTGGAACACAAAACCCAGAATTTTCTGGCCTTGTCTATACCCAGAGAAAAGGAACATTCCTATCTCTGAACAAACAGGAACACAGAGAAGAATTTGAACTAATAAGATCTGCTAAGCCTCCTTAGTTCACTACCATGAGATCATACCCTTCTTTCCTCCAATTACACTTCTGCATGACTGCTAGAAGCACAGTTCTCCCCGTTTCTTTGGCTCTTCATTTCCTTATGAAGTCACCGATGTAACGTTAAATATATCTGTCTTCTTTTCTCTTCCTAGTCTTTTGTTATGAGGGTGTCAGCTATGAACCTTGCAATGGGTGAGAAATCTTATCTCCCTTTTGACGCCTGAAATAAGGGGCAAGGTCTGAGATCAAAGATAAAGTTGTGTCCGCAAACCACCTCTTGTTTGTGTTTGGATCACCATCACTATTCCAATGAAGGAAGCTGAAAGTGGTATTACATTTCTTAAAACGTATTTAAAAGTTCAGGGGGAAAAGCACAAATTATGTGGTGTTAAGAATAATTATCTAACACCTACTAATAAGGCAAGGTGGAAGTAGGAGAGTGTGCCCTTCCACTGTCATTCTGGGGCCCTTCAGAGGTCTGCGCAGGGATTATTTGATTCTCTCAAAAGAAGTATCTATCTCAGATTTTGCTATTTGGCCTTTGATTAGAAGTTACAGATTAATTTCTGGATGTATGTCTAGTTGAAACTATTATCCCACTAGTTATGGTTTTATTACTTTCTAGGATATTGATCAGTATTATACACAATTGAGAAATTTTATTTTGCTTTTCTCAATACCTATAAATACCTGGTTCTGCAAATGTTCTTTAAGCCAACGTTGCCATTTTACTGGTCTTCTCATTAATGGTTTAGATCTGTGGCAATTGTTCATTCTATATTTGATTGAGAGTCATGTTCTTAACTTGAAGATTTTTGACAGTGGTAAGTTCATTTTTAGTCATTTGGGAAAATTTTATTGCTTGTCTTTCCCCATTTTTCTATGGGTTAAATTTTTCTACAAGTTTCATTTCACAAAATAAGTTCAGAAACTACTAGGCTAGTAGGGGGAAAAATTCGGGTTCACCTCCTTCTTCAATTTCACCTTTCCTTGTATTGCTGTCAATCAGCAGAGAGCATGCTCGTTTGACTGCAGAAGGCTGCATTTTAATATGACCTCACACAAGTCTAGTTTACCCCGTCTTTAAAAAATGAGGAAAGGCACTGAAAGAAAAGGCAAAGCACATTAATTTTCTGGAAGGGATGTGTCATGTACTCAGTTTCATTTCTTTTAGGTCCTAGGCATGTTGGGTCAGTGTTTTCTCAAGCCCAAAAAAGGCTAATTAACTTCTATAAAAGAGGCCATGTTTCTCACAAAAAATTTCATTCCTTTGCTGAACAGTTCTCCAGAGAGAACAGCCTTACCTCCCCTGTCCTGGGAGACCAGCGATTTCACTTAATGTCTTCTTTTGAGCTGACTTTAACGGGCACTTGTTAAAATGATGAAATCTGAATTTGGTGATTGTCGGGGACTGGGAGGAGCAGTTGTGCTCTAGAGTAATGTTATTTTAGGAAGCTGGTTAGACAAAAAAGGAGAAGCAAACATTCATACCATAGGCTCGCTGCTTTATGTCTTTTTTCTTGAAATCATCCTGTTCAAACGGAATTTCATAAGGAAACTCACAATTGATATTTAAGTCTACACATGATCTTGAACACATTAAGGATTATAAAAGATCTGGTACTGAATACAATGATTACATTTTTTTAAAAAATGACATTTAGGTGACAGAAAAAACACACAGACTTATTCTTCTAATATAACCATCATTCCTTTATTTCCAGCCTATATTTTTTGTTTAAGGGTTGTTTACATATGCACATATGATTTTTAACGTAGGTATCAATTTTCACCTAAACATTGATGACAGTACAACCTAACCCTCTTAAAAGTCTTGTGGAATTCCATTACATCACTTCCGTCCCAGCCCACTGCTAAAGAATAGAAAATAATAAATATTAGCCTTTTTCCTATTACTTGAATCTTAAATGGCTATAAAGTATTCTATTATGTAGATATGCCACAGTATCTTTACCTATTCTCTCACTGCTGGATATTTAGGCTGCTCCTAAGTTTTCATAATTATACATAATGCTGTAATTTCCATATGTACATTCCCAAACTACAAATCTATCTTTCAGTGTTCTCTCAAGTGAGTCTTAAAAAGCCCGAGTATTCTAACCTATAAAATACTTTTCCAACTACTCAGCATTAGAAAAGTAGAAATTCATTTGATTTTGTATCAATTTGGAGGGGGAAAAGAAATATGAAAAGCAGCATATCCAGATTCAGACACAATTTACTTATTTTCTTCAAGTCAAAAATAAGAAGTTCCTCTATCTAGGAGGAAAAAAACTACCATTTATTCTTTTAAATACAAACATATATAAAAACCTACTCTTTACCTAAGTCTTTTGCAACTACTTTTTTTACTCCTTGTCTCCCTTTTTCAAAAGGGTTCAAGGTGCTCCCTAGGCATGCTTTTTTTTTTTCCCCCAAATTTCATTTTAGACTCAGGAAGTACATGTGCAGATGTGTTACCTGGCTATACTGTGTGATGCTGAGATTTGGGATGTGAAATGATCCCATCACTCAGGTACTCAGCATAGTACCTAGTAAATAGGTTCTCAACCCTGTCCCCTTCTCTTCCTCCCCACTCTTTGGAGTCCCCATGTCTGTTATTCCCATGTTTACATCCATGAGTATCCAGTGTTCAGCTCTCACTTTTAAGCAACAACATGTGGTATTTGCTTTTCTGTTTCTCCACTAGTTCACTTAAGATAATGGCCTCCAGTTCATACATGTTGCTACAAAAAATATGATTTCATACTTTTTATAGCTGCGTAGTATTACACGGTATACCATATTTTCTTTATCGAATCCACCACTGATGGGCACAGGGTTGACGCCACATCTTCACTGTTGTGAACAGTGCTGTGACAAACATATGGGGGCATGCAGCTTTTTGGTAGGATGACTTCTCCTTTGGACATACTTTTGACGGCTTCTGCCTTCTCTCTACCTCATTACTCTTTAAGCATTTGCTATCTGGCTTCTGCTTCCATCAGCCAATGAACTGTCTTTCAAAGACCATATACTAATGCTCTTTTCTTCACACTGTTCATTCATCTCACTATCATATTCTCAGTTTGCCACTCCCCTTCTTGAGTTCCTCATCCTGCTCTTCCAAATGTCGAGATGCCTTCAGCACTTAGACTTATATCTGGCCACCTTCTCTGCATATATCTCCTTTCTTAAGTCTTCAGCATCTCTAGACTGGTGTGTAACTCCTGTATCTTCGGTTACTACAACCTCTTCACCTTCAAAATCCTATGTGCTAACCGAATTAGTCATCTTTGCTGCCGTCAGCTGCCAACCTCCACTGTGGCCTACAGTGTGTTTCAAAGATGGCTCTAGTAATTATTCCCATCCCACATGCTCTTCTGCTATGTAACCCTGGAATCCCCACCAAGAGTGGCAGTCCAATCTTCTCCCCTTTAATCTGGGCTGGCTCTTAGGACTCTCCCCACCAACAGGATATGGTGGAAGTGGCACTGTTCAACTTTTGAGACTCAGCTGAAAAGGATCATACAGCTTTCTCCTGGTTCTACTGGAAGGCTCCTTCTACAGAAGTTCACCTGTCTCAAACCCAGCAGCCATCTCACTGGCAGCCCAACGCATGTGAGAGGCTCGCACATACTTCAGTTAGCAGCTCCAGATAAGCCCAGCTTTCTGGTCACATCTCCTATGTGTCTGATGTGCTAGTGAGGACACCTCCTGATGACTCCAGTCCTTCGCCAGCTGAGTCATCTGCCATTTCAATGCTTCCAGCTGAGGCTCTTGACATTGTCAGACACAGACAGGCCACCCATCACCTCTGTGCCCTGTCCAAATTCCTGATTCACAAGGAAGAAGTTCTATGCCACTAAGTTTGGGATGATGTGTTACATAACAGTATCTGCCACAACCAACAAAACCACCAGTTCTTCCTGGCTCCCTCTGCCTAAGACATGTGTTTCTGCACATCCATTCACACAGCCGAGAAGCATCATCATTTGAGAAATTGAGGTGAGCAGGGGTATGCATGCCAGCTCTGCCAGGCTCTTACTCCTCTAGTCCATTCTGTAGACTACTGAATTCATCTTCTTAAACCACAGGTATAACCATGCCAAGCCCTGCTATAAAGCCTTTACTACATCTCCAATGCCTAGGGAACAAAGTCCAACCCCTTGGTCCAGCATGCAAAGACCTCTAAAATTCAGCTTAACTTCACATTCTCTGCCTTCTCTCTCATTTTCCACTGCTGATGTTCCAATCTGGTTGGATTGGTCACCGCCCTCTAAAGATGTCTAAAATGTTTCTACACGTATGGCTCACTCATGCTGTTCACCCTGCCTCTCATGTCTTTTCCTCTCATGGCCATGGGTACCTCCTTTAACGCACAGCCCTGCCTCACCTGAACCACCTCAGCACTTCGCTCTCACCTCGTTTCTGGCACGCCTCACCTTTGCTTGTGTGTGGACATTTGCTTTTGCATCTCACCTCTTCTACTGAACCACAACATTCATTAAAGCCTCAAATCACATCTTAACACCTGTGTTCTCAGTGCCTAACACACTGCCTTCCACATCAAAGGCATTCAGTGATTCTGTTATGGTGGAGAGTATATCAGAAGTACAGGCTTCACTGGCAGGAAAAAAGTTAATGATCTTCTACTCCAACATTTAAGAAACATGTATAGTGTGCAAGGCCCTGGGAAGTAGATCGGCCCTCCTGCTCCTTTGGAAGTTCTGATAAAGCCTAACTACTTCACTACAGGCAAAAGGAGAAGTCTGAAGGGAAATTCTGACTTTAGGTGCCTGGCGAAGAGGCTATAAAAGAACAGACACTTGCTAGTACTATCCAGCAATGCAGGGGGTTCAAAGGCGTGTGTTATGAGCCAATGTTTCTGTGGGTATGTGTTGTTGTGATAGGCCAATTATTCCTACTGACTGAGTAATACGGAGCCAAATCCTGTCATAAATGTGATGCATCTCATTCCAGGCCTTGCTTTAATGCATTGGCATTTTGAAAAGAAAATGATAGACAACTGCAGCTCGCTGCTGTGTGATAACAGCGCCATTTTCTACATCAGTCGAGATGCCATCAGAAGAGCCTAATTTAAAAGGAGAAGCCAGTTGCTACTTCCCTTCACTTGGCCAATTCCAGTCAGATGTGTTTCAGGCACTCAACAGACACATGTTTTTGCCCCTTGAAAAAGGCCTGGGAGTCCTAAGACTGCTCAGGTTTACTCTAGTCTAGTGTCACCTGCTTAAAAAAATGCTTTATCATCCACACCCCACCCCAATATGTACAAAACACACCTCTCATCACTTATAAATCTTTTCATTGTTAATTCAGTTTGGAAGCTGGTATATGAAGAGCATTCCTGGAATCATCCATATACCCTAGGAAGATAACCAAATTCAAACTCAACAAAAACTCACAACACCAATGCCACCTTTAGAGATGTAACACATCCCTGACGTCACAGTGTTTTTGTACTTTGGGAGGAGGGGTCTTCCTAAACACCATCTAGAGACTGGAACGGCCCAATTCTGTAGCCTCCTGTGGCCCCAAGTATCTCAAACCCACCTCACAGTGACAGAGTGGCACATAAGCTAGTCGCAAGAAAATCAGAAAGACTTAATTCTTCCTTGAAACCCAATCCTCAAGGATCAATTTTGCCATCAGTGGTTGCTCCCCCATCTTCTCCCGCCCCTTTAAGAAATCAAGAAAACACCTTTCCCTGGAATTTGTAGAAATATATTTTTACATGAAATTTTATTTTGGTCTAACCATGCAGGAAGCTATTACCCATCCATTATCTTTATGTGCGTGATTAGCAATAATAGCTGATTTGTGAAGTTATCTATTACGGGAAACAATCAAGATTAATGAGCCCTGTGGCACTTGCTGAATGCCTCGAGAGATTTATTGCTCAGGCTGTGCATCTCTCTTGTTGTGTTGTTGGTGCTGTCAGGAGTTTTTTCTTTCTTTTTTTTTTTTTAAATAAATGCAAATGGAGACATGGATTCATTGTGGAAGAAGAAAAATGTTCTTTCAGTGTTATCAAATATTTTGGACTGCTCAGCACCACCTCTTTCAATGATGCTATTTTACTTTACATAATGACATTGGAATGTTGGAGTCTAATCCCCATTCCCTATTAGACCCGGGTAGGGAGCATGCAGCTCACACCCTCTGTGGTGCAGGGAGCAGACACAACAACGCAGCTCACTTGGGGCTCCTGTCCAAAGTCAAGACACAGCTCAGGCAGAGGGAAAAATACGGTTGTTATTACTGCAAATGCCAGGGGAGTTTAAATCACCTGCTCAACTGGGGAGATGCTGTTCTCTCCTCAGTGGAGCTGCCCTATAGCTATAGGGCTCTTCCAGATGGCAATGCAAATACACCTTCATTGTGAAAGTCTGGATTAATTCAGGACAGTGCCATGATCTACGCATTTCTGGAAATGGAGTGGCAACCCAGGATTCAAATGGTGGTACTGTCTATTTTGTTAACTATGTGGTTAATATGACATTATAAAAACTGCTTCTGACACAAGCCAGATGGGGAGGTGGGGACAAAACACTCCCAATGACTGGATCCCATTTTGGGGAAGCAGATGCGGTCTCTGAACCAGACCGCCTGCTTTTGAATCCCTAATATGTAACATTGGGCAGTTTCCGTCAACTCTCTGTGCCTCAATGGCCCATCTGGAAACTGGGAAAAGCAACACTACCAGCAACAAGGTCATTGTGATGGATGTAATGAATTAATTCATGTAAACGTGCTTAGGAGTACTTCATAAATGTTAGTTATTGTTATCACTGCCAAATAACAATTTGCCAATCAAAACAGGTTTGACAATCTCCTGGACTCTTCATTCATAGTGTTCTAATATATGGGCTCAAATTTCTAGGTTCCCAGTCTTTTTCAATGAACAAGATTATGGTATAAAAGATTAATATCAAATTTGGACATAAAAGGTCTGGCTTCTAGACCCAGGCCAGTCACTAAGCAATGGTGTGCCATTGACCATGGCATTTTATTACTTTGGGTCTAGTTTCTTGTCGAAAAAGAACTGGAAATTGATTTCCAATGACTTCACTGACTGTTATCTACTAAACCTTTAGGTTATACTTCTTTTTGTTAACTTAAGGGGAGAAACAGTATGATGATTAAATATAAAATCACTGCCATATTCTCAACATTTTACGTAAAAGAAAGAAAAGCCAAACAAGAGTACATCCAAATACCGAGAATATCATCATATTATCAATTAACAAGGCCACAGTATTTATTTTAGAAATTTTCAGAAACCAAAGCCTTTGAAAAATACAGTAATAACACAACATCCCAATAGGATACGTTTAATGTGTTAGAGCCTAGAATTTCCATAATGATATTAAGAGGATCATTGGGTTTTTTTAAAAGCATATATACTGATGACCTTAGCAGTTTGATGATAATGACCTCTTTGTTGAGGGATCTGTATTCTCTAGACAATAATTTTCACATTCTCTTGGCAGATCGTAGAAAATAACATTGTGGGTTTTCTTCTTTTATTCTCTTTCCTAGGGATTTGTTACTAATTATCTGCTCCCTAGATAGTAGAGTCTTAGATTTCCCTATCAACGGCAAATTCGCTAGTTTTTAAAGCAGTATTTTCAATTTAAAAGCAGAAATGAGTCACTGTGAATTACACCAATTGTGAATTTAAGGGCATGACTACTATTTTTCTCATTCAACTCCACCCTTGACTCTGACTGTTAATATACTATCCATATTTCTTTAAGCCCAGGTGAAATTCTAAGACATCATCTTCAGTCTTTCCGAATGACATTCACTGCTCAGCACCGCAAAGCCTTTATATTTCTAATGTAGCATTTTGCACAACCATTTTGCACAACACACTTAACTAGGTGTTGACACTCACCTTCTTTCGCCCCAGTAAGGACCTAAGTATAGCATCTACCTCTAACCCATGTTTGTTCAAAACTACAGCCAATCTCGTGTTCATGCATTCCTCTGGCTACCCAACAAGACCCTAAACACAACACCTGTGTCTTCATTTGCATTGTTTCCACCACCATATCTGGCATACACTACTGACAAAGTTGATATTCAACCTAGGTTGTGCAACTGAATTATTTTACTTCTTGGAGTTACATCCAACCAGAAAACAAGGAAGTAAATTCTACCAGAGGAAAATGAATTTTCCAAGTGATAGTTTCCTTTCTTTGCCAAAATACTATTTGCTGAGACCACTGGCAACCAGCATGGACTGGATCATCACAGTGGGCTGGTAAAGGCTGTGAAACTTCGATAGTAGGGTCCATCCCCCTCCACCCCCGTACTGAGGGAGCAGTAAATCGTGGCTGAAACACTCCATGCTGTGGTTGCTGAGACTGGCAACAGGAAGCACAGAGTGAAGATATGGTCACTACACATCAGCCTGGGTTTCAAAGCCCTCTCCATGCATTTTCTGATTTAATTCTCCCTTACCACTAAATGGAAACAGCATCTTCATCCCCTTGGGTAAAGATGAAGACACTGGAGTGTGGAGAGGTTCACTGGCTTGCCCAAGTCAGTGGTGGAATCAAGAGTCCAATTCAGGCTCTCAGACTCCCAAGTCCTTGCTCTCAACCACTCAACTCTGTGAGATGGGGCAGACAATACACACATTATCCATTGCAGGAAAAGGGGAAATCTGGAATATGGGAAGGAGAAAACAGGTTAAAGCAGAGGGTTGAACTGAGGTTCCAGAGAGGGTGCCTGACACTACCTTAGTAAAAGCTTTCATGTAAGACCAAGGCTATTTTCTATCCTTGAGAGGCCGGTTATTTGGAGCTTTGACACTCTCCTCTACGATAGAAACATATACCACCATCACCATGCTGCTCCTAGGCCAGTGTGTTGTGGCCTCTTCCCGTCCCTGTTAAACTCAATTATATTTACATTAAGGGTTCCTTCCTAGAAGCCTTTCACAGAGCAGTCAAGAAGCTGAAATATACATTTGCTTCCTATTATTAGGAATTCACCAGTTGGCACAGTCCCCAATAATGGGCATCTGTCAAAGTGATAATGGTCCTTTCACTCCTTTCCCCAGTTCATTTTTATTTTCCCAACAGAGGTGTCAGCTGTCAACAGATTCTGTGGTATGAACAGAAGGGTCACTCTGACCCCTCACCTCACTGCCAGTCAAGATAGGATAAAAATCACAGCCAAAGGAAGTGCTGTGTACTAGGATGGGACCTGGGGTTAAGATCCAGTATGAGGGATGGATCATACTGACTCCTCTATGAAGGCAGAGTAGGAACACTATTCTTATATGAATGGAATTTTTTCTCTGACATCTATTTATTTGGCTTAGAGATATAACTAAAAAGTAACTTCACCTCATTCTGCTCTAAATATAAGACACTAGTGATTTTTTAACAGCTAGTCAGTATATGCAAAGGGGCTGTTTCACACACGCTATCTGAAGGACAACAAGCTCTGACCGATTTGCTCAAAGCCAGCTTCTTTCCCCCATTTACAAGAAGTAACTTAAAGTCCACAGATTTTTTTCTACCATGGATGAAGCAGTCAGGCCATAAAGCGTGGCTTATTCACAGGCAGCATGCACTTCATGCCAAGAGCTCGAAGAGTATGCTTTTCATCTTAAATTCGGAAGTGTGAAACACTGACTCCAGAGATCTGTAATCTGAAAATCATAGCATTTTTAGAACTGGAAGGGATCTCAGAGCTCATCTAAGTAATCCCCTCATTTTACAGATCACAGAATTGAGAGGTACAGAAGAGGAGTGATATACATAGTTACTCTCTACTCAGAGCAAAGTAGGATCTGGAGTCATTTTTATGTCTCGTAAGGACTAGGTTTCCACCCTGTAGCCTAACCTAGCACATTGCCTTGCCCAGGCCAGCCATCAGAGCCTTTCTGTTGAATAAACAGCTGACTGAGCTGGAAATACAAGAAAAAAGAAAACAAACTAGTGGGAAGAGAGTTTAGACATGATAATCAGCACATGGGCAGGTCATACAGCTCATCCTTATCACTGCAAGGAAGCCAACTTCACCAGTTGGCTGCAACTGAATGGACTCTCTTTAGGGTCCTCTGTTGGAAGGAGCTAGAGGCAGGATACCATTTTTCGCTGTTTTCTTGGAGTGTTAACAGTTTTGGATTCTGCGAGAGCCCCTGGAGGTAGAGCAGAGATGAGGCTGTGTGAGGGGTGACAGGGTGTGTCACCTTCCTCACTCCTGCCCTCCACAGGACTCTAGGTCCACACAGAAGCAAGGGATACAGCCCCCAGCCCCAGGCCATGGGAACATGAACCACTCTGTGATGAACTGGCCCAAGTGACAGGCAAAGCCACAAGTCTCTCCAGGGAACGAAAACTTGGCCAGGGTGACGTGTTATCAGGCCCAGAATAAAGCTTATTTTATTCGATTCTCCATGAGTTAAAAATGCATGGAAGAAAGCACCAATATAATGGGGACATTAGAGTCCAGGGAAAATGCATCAGCACGTGATGAATGTGTCCTCAAAGAGTTTCTTTCTTAAGGAAAAGAGTATCAAAGAAGCCCAGCTGATACACACTAGAAACCCTTTGCCAATACTTATTTACCAGAGTGAGCAAAAGAATGTGTCAACTATGTCAGAGAGAAAACCTATCAGTCAAAACCTCCTTGTATAAATTTTCATCTATTTCTAAATCCATCTCCCATGAGGACCTTTCCAGAGGTTCCAACATGTCAACTTATTAAAATTCCCTAATTTTTTTCTATCTCATCTCTCCAGGTTCTGGCTGGTATCTGATCCCTCAGTGCCAAAATAGTGAAGCAGGTTCCTCAAGTAGAATTTCCATCTTTCCTAAAAAAAAAAAGTTTTATCGGGAGCATGAATGCTCTTTCCCTAACATTTTGTTTAGTCAGTTTTTCAAACTTGAATTGTCCCAGGTATGACTTAAGAGAACCTGGATACTAGTTAAACTTGAGTTTTCAAGAAGTCCCCTTTCAATTATGGAACTGAGAGTTAGACACCGACTCCTTAAGGCATCTTCCTTCCCCTAGGCTGGTCTTCTTGCCAACCTGGGTAATAGAAAATCCCTTTGTAAAAGCTTCTTCAAAAAAATCTTACTTTCTAGGTGATGCTATTAACATGAGAACATGTCCCATTTTATAAAAGTTCTTATGTGTTAGTACAAATGCACATAAGTCTTCATGTTACTAATGAATTTAAGGTTAGAATTGCCCCCTCTTCTCGAATAAGCACCATTTAAAGAATACTTTTGTTCTATGTTTGATTTGTCTGAAATGGATGCTAAAGCAACATCTGAGAAATTCAACCAACACCTGTTTTTCAAAGGAACACCAGACTAATTTATCTCACTGAGCCCACTCAGAAACTAAGGCCAGAAGCACACTGAGACAGAGAGCCCTAGCCTGCCTCTAGAAACTGGCAGCTGGCTAAACTTAATTCTAATGACAACAGACATGGATCAACTTGTGGTTCATACAATTTTCTTTTCATTAAGTGACTATTAGGACTTTGATTAAAATTAAAGACTGTCCCAGAAAAGCCTGTCCAGCATCCACCCCATCTCTGGACTAGGAGCTTATCACAGACATTTTAAATTAACCACCCAGATGAGGTTCTCTCTACAATACACAATGAAAAGGCCCTTCAATATCCAAGTAAGTGTCATGCACCAATTACATTCTTACAGAATAATTGTTTGACAGAGATGAAGGTAATGGTTCATGCAGACGGAAACTTTCACGTCTAACACTGGCTTTGCCCGAAATTTACAAAACCTGCATATATCTAGATGTCCATGTAGTCAGTGCATCCATTTTCTGAGTAATCACAGGTAAATTGTAAACTGTATGTTTCTAGTCTAATAGAGGAACTAATAGCCACGTCCCACTAAATAGATGTACTTGCCCATTTGCTCATTCCATGAATGTTTACTGTAGTAAACATACTGTTGAACCTAGGGTGTCCAGAAACTGGACGCTGAAACCAAGAAATTATTCATTAATGTCTGTAAAAGACTTGTAAAAATACACTTTGTTTAAACAAAGAAAAAGCAAGGGGAACTAATATTAATGGGGTCTCTACTTGGATTTTTTATATGACCTCACTTGATTCTCATAATAAACCTATGTTATTCCCGTTTTTTAAATGAAGAAATTGAGGTTGTGAGAAGTTAAAGGTTTTGCTCAAGGTGACCCTCAGTAGCAAAATCAGCATTTGAACTAGTGTCTGTCAAGTGCAAAACTCTTTCCGCCCTACCTTACTTTCATAAATATGGCTAAAACATTTACAAACTGGAGAGCAATTCACAGAAGTTTATGATCTTGATGGTTCAGTTTTTTTCTTAGCACTTTAAATACGTAGTAAAAATAGCAGCTAAAAAATCCCTCAGTCATCTTGCTTTTTTATTACTAAATGCTACTGCTGTTTGCACTGTACTGTGTTAACTCTGATTACATGTGATGATACTGCCAAGTGATGGCAGAAGCTGACACAAGAAGGAAAGTTGAGCGACAACTTCTTACCCTCTTGAATTGCTAGATTCCATGGCCTAAAAAAGCGGGAGGGGGGGGGTGCTGTACATTCTCACAGTGCTATGAAGAAATATCTAAGACTAATTTACTAAAAAAAATAGGTTTACCTGATTTATAGTTCTGCACAACTGAAGAGGCCACAGTAAACTTAAAATCATGGCGGAAGGCCTCTCTTCATAGGGAAGCCGGAGAGAGAATGAGCTCCAAGCGAAGGCAGAAGCCCCTTATAAAATCATCACATCTCCTGAGAATTCACTATCACCAGAACAGCATGGGGGAAACCCCCAATCCCTAATAATTCAATCATCTTCACCTGGTCCCACCCTTAATACCAGGTGATTATTACAATTCAAGGCGAGATTTAGGTAGGGACACACAGCAAAACCACACCACGGGTCATTTGCATTTTCTGCAAATTTTTGTTGAGGAGACAGCTGTACTTCAACCTAAAAGCTGGGTATCTGCTAAAACCAAGGTCTGCAGATGGGAATATAAAGCAATTTTAAAATAAGAGATCATTTAGATGAGAGGACTTTATTTCAGCTAAGTCCTAAAAACCATATAAAATTTACATGTTTTTGAGATATCCCTCTCCTGTCACTCTGAGCAAGTTTTAGAATGTTTTCAGTTTTACCTCCAGGCCAATAAATGTAAGGTGTTTCTGTAAAACTCCAGAGACAAAAAGGAGTGAAACAAAGTAGTTACATACTTTCAGTACATGAAAGAGATACACCCCATCACACTGCAACTGTACGCATAGAATCCAAATAGCAATGGAAAATGTGAGCTGCTCATGTGATTTAATCAACTGTAAAACAAAGCTCTTTGGGTCCAACAGCATTTGCTTACTTAATTCTTTAATCACATCACATTTGTACTGAAGAAGGGACCAGCATGATCCTCCAAAGCAAAACAATGGACGTGCCTAATAGCACCGTCACTCCCAGACAGTATCCACTGGGCAGTCTAAGGTTTAGAGTCTTTCCTGCACAGGTCAAGAATACATAATAGGTAAGAGAATACACAGTGGCAGCCTCATATTCTTTTATATTTCGTGCAAGCGGTGCATGGAGAAGAACTGCCCACCCTTTTGTAATCTGACATAATTAAGCTTTTAAAAAGTCCAGTGTTACATCTCTACCTAGCTTTTCTGAGTAATTAGTTTGCAGGGAATATGGATAGATTTTGGAAGACTGAGGATTTGGAGATGAATAAGGTTCTGGATGAATGAAACCAGTGACTCTAGAATTAGGTCAAGCAGTAAAATGAGGCCAAGGAAAAAAACACATTTAGGGACTCTTTCGACTTGGGACTGTGTTATTCTCTATGGGCACTTATTATAGGTAGAACTCCTTCAGCGCTGGAAAAGCAGTGAATTCACTTCCCTTGGTAATCATTTTCTGTGAGCAAAGCATAAGTTTATGAAAGGTGAAATCTGTGGCACCCAAGAGAGAAATGTTGTTGAACTTTATTTCCCATTGCATACATTACCCCCATTCCTCACACTTCCTTTACGATAATACAAAAGCAAGAACAATTACACAGAAACTAGAAGAGGAATTTTTTTTTTTAAATAGACTGAATGTCTTAAAGAAGCTCTCAAGTATCGATATCTATTAGACTATGGAATTGTCTTCCAAGGGAAGGCATTCAAAACCAAATAGATGAAACATGAAGAACAGTCAGGGAACTATCTCAAAGTAGCAGCAAACTATCTGCTCCAGCCTACCTACACCGGTCACTTCCCAGCCCTCATTTATATTTTGCATTCCATTTTGCATGCTTTTCTCAAGGATTACCTTGGGCTTTAGTTGCAAAACTTCTAATATGCTTTTACAGGTGTTACCATATGTCTAAATCCTGATGTAGCAGTTCGAAAGTCAGACTACTGTCTTTGTCCTACATATTTTTCTTCTACTCCCATTAGCAATTTCTTGAGCTGTGGGACTAGAGTCCATAAAAGTGAAATTAATTTTATGTTTATGTGCACCGTATGGTTTTGATTATGGGTGAATTGTTCATCATTCATCTGTCAAGGGGCTCACCCCTGTACCTCGAAGTATCTCACTTACAAGGCAATGGAATGTGTAACACAATGATAAATGCTAACTTTGAACCTAATTGCTTCATGGTTTCACCTTTAAGTTTTACTGCTAAAATTAATAATAGGTATTTTTACAAGGCTCGGAAGATTTGTATCATCTTCCAGAAGACAAAAGCATACATATTCAAGGCTAAGTATTTGGAAGCCAGAAGTTTTTAACGCCAACAAATTGACTTCATTACTTCTGGTATTTTGATCACACTTAGGGCATCAAGTCTCTGGGTATAAAAGCCTTACAATACCTTCAATGCTGGACTCATCAGAACTGACCCACTTGGGATTATTTCAGATGTTTCCACAGTCATGTTTCTTTACTTCCCCTTTGGCTTTAAGAGAGAAACGATTGGCAATGGTGGTCATTACAAAAGCACGCCAACTTAAAGCCTTTTGCTGGGGTTTGTTCCGGTGTTGGCGCACATTCCTCCCAACGTACACACTTTTTTCTTACAACCCCTCTGTGCACTGAAAATCTGGTATTTATAATACTAACCTTAGGCACTGTGTGAACTACTATCATTACAGAGACATTAACTTGTCTCAGAGTTAATCGTTTTTAAAAAGGCAAAGGCTTGGGAAATCACCATTTAGGGGAAGAAATTGAAGCCCGGAAAAATAAAGTGACTTGCTAAGCAGGTTACGAAGCAGTCAATGACAGAGCAAGAATTCAAAGCCAGATATTATCTACAAGCCCAATACTTCTTTCACAACCCCTCTAGTTTACTATAACCTACTTTTTCCAAAAGCTCCATGTTATCAATAACCAAATTAGATATGCCAAACAAATTCCCCTAGAGTCAATCCCCTGTAAGCCTAAAATTATACTACTGACTACCAAAGCCTTGATTTGCAGAGCTCAAACCAAGTGATTTAAATTTTCCTGGGGCTTAAGAAGCTAAAAACAGACCTAAGTCCATAGATCCACCAATGCTTCTTTGACTATAAACTTTTACTTAATGAATCCACATCATTTTAGTATGTACCAAAGGAGAGGCTAAACATACAATTTCACCTAGAGCCAGTATCTTTTAAAAAGGCAATGCTAAGTGCTCCATGTTATACCGATATAAAGGGAAACTGGAGTTAGCAATCAGTACTTAATTCTGGACTGTACAGCATTCTTACAAGCTTTCACCTGAAAAAACATTCAAGCATTGACAAGTAGCCCTGGATCTGGATCTGTCCACAGATATTAACACAAGCAGGGCATATTTAAAGCCCTCAGGCCACATATATCCAGCTCTTGCTGTATAATATCAAGCCTAGGTCCTCGAAATGCTGATGCGCCCCCATAGCAACTGCTTTTTCTTTTTACTCTGTCCCTTTTTGCTTGCTGCTTAATTTGGGCTCTTTTACTATTACTTACAATTCTAAGACAAAGTTCCACATAGTAAACCTCCTTATCCTCCAATGTTCTTTGTCAAGGAGGAGTAAAGTTGGCTTAAGCCTGGCATCTGTCCACCAGGCCAGTGCTGTTAACAAGCTTCCTCCATGTACGGCCATCAATATTCCATCTGCTATTTTTACCTCCTCCTTTTTCATGTCTACCTGGACTTTAAAAACCCCACAACAGATCTAACTTCATTTTTCTTCTCAATAATTCAAAAGAGACTTCAACTAATTTTCTTAACTGGTATTTTCTCACACTAGAAAAGTATACTGATATATAATTTTTCAAAAACCTTCTAACAAAAACAGGAAGAAAAAGGAAAGCATTTTGTTTCACTCATTCTTTGATACTGATGTTGGCAGTTTATTAGACATTTCAGTTAACTGAGATTAATCAGATTACTAGTATTTTGCCCTAACACTGGTGGTTTTATCTTGCCTACAAGGTTTCCAACCATCATTTCATAGTACCTGCTTGCTTGGATCCTTTAGGAATCACTCTTCCTTCCTAAGAACCCTCATGGATGCTCACCCTCATTTCATTCTCAATGTCACCTGCTTTGCTGCAAACACTTTATACCCCCAAGACAAGTCTCTAAGTCAATGCTAAACCAACATTTACTGTGGATCCTGGACATTTAATACATATGTTCATACCATTCATCCACTTAATTTACACAGAAGCCTTCTTTTGAATTTCTTAGAGCTCTTTGCAGATAGAATAAAACAACTTCGACATGCTGCTTTTGGGAACCCAATTACCAACTCACAACCTCTGTCACACTGTACATTTATCTATATACCAGGAGTGCTCTCCATAGCTTACTGAATAGTTAAGGTTGTAAAATAGAATAATCTTTTTACGGGGTAGTTCTCATATTAACCTTCATTTTCTTTTTCTGTTTCAGAAGAGACGGGGCTGGGGAGAGAAAGGAATGCTGAAAGGGTAGGGAGGAGCACATTATGCTTTCGTTTGCTATTTAGAAGAAATATCAACATGCCTTCTGATCATCCCTTACAAATAAAGAAAACAGACTGGAGCAATTCCATGCCATTAGCACTCAGTCAAGAAAGAGGGGGACAATCAAGCCACACTTGACAAGGGACAAGACCATTCACTTTTAGGGCTAATGGAATTAGCAAAGAGCATTTTCCCATAGTGACAAGAGGAAACGAGAATCGAAAACATCTTTCAACTGCATTCTGAATCTAAGAGGTTCTTCTTGCAGCCCAATTAGGAACCTACATGTAAACCAGCTCTAGGAGAAAACAGGTCCCAAAATTTCAATATGTGGTTGAAAATGAACTTTTGGCTAATTTGTTATTTAGAGACCAAATTCATTTGCTTTAGGTATTTCAACATAAGAATAAGGCACAGTTCCCATGGCTGAGAATATGTACAAAGGAAATGGCTATTTTCCTAGGCAGAGGTTGGAATACAGCTGTGTCCATGTGCTCCACAGTTGAAATACATGATTTTCACCTTTTGTGGCACTCAGAATTGCCACCATGCTCTCAGCTGCACTGGATGTATTTTTTGCACCATACCTACTCTGTCTCTGCTCATACATGTGCTGCCAATAATACCAGTCCACAGTGGCAGACAGGAATGAAGGGTATCTTTTAGCAAATTTCAAAGAATAGCAGGTAATTTATCTCATAGTGAATATTCATTAGGCAAACCAAAAAACAGCAAACAGGCATGGGCTAGAAATCTTTCCCCTTAACTCCACACTACTTCAAAGGCAGTATTAAGGTATTTGGAAAACGGAAGGATTCAATTCAGTGATGAAATTTTTCTTTAGGATAAGCTGACACATTTTCTAAGAACAGACCTAGGCTGGAAGCCAAAGTCACTAAGTAATTTCCAATCTTTGGCTGTTTTTTAAAAATCCCTTGAGCAGCAGCAGAACAGTAACTCCCACCCTTCACGAATATATATTTTTAAAAATGTTTTAGCACCCTCATAAGATAATAGTTGAACTTTTGGTATCAGATAAGTAGGAATAACACAAAAGGATATAAATTCAAAGCTAGTTTGAATTTGGTAATGTGTTTGGAAATTGATATTTTGCTCATCAAAAAAGCAACAGAACAGGTTGAGCAGATGTTGTAATACACACATACTCACATATACTTTGGCTTATAGACAGAGTTTGCTGTGTCTGAGGATTTGGAACTTCTGATAACAACTACTGTCCCTTGAGGGACAGTGGCACGGTTGCTAGAAATCATTTGTCTAAGGTAGGTTTTCAAATCCCAAGCTTCCAAGTTCTATGGCCATTACAAGAATATTCTCAGTTATTTTACATTTGATAACAGTATGAAAACAATTTACAGAATTGTAACCAAAACTGTGAATGTAAAGAAATTGCGAATTAAACCCTCACTCTGCTTCACAGCACTACGAAAAACAGGAAAGACATTTGTGGGTTTCCAAGCCACCGCCCTGCAGCAGCCATCAACTTACATTATCAGCACCCCAGCCTCTTCTCCTCAGTTAATATTAGTAAGGTCAGCACTCTGTGAGAGGCCCAAGGCCATTCTGATCCTATGGTGATCGGTAACCACAGTTGGGTGAAATACGAAAACCATTCCACTTGAAACCAAAGAGTCCACACACAAATTCTCTAGGCACAATCAATGCCTGACATATAGTAGATGCCAGCAAATTTGGCTATTTTTATAACTATCACAAGCCAGTAACTCATGAAGTCTGGATATGAACTACACGCCAGACCCTCATACCACTGTATGTTGCCGAGACTCTTGCTAAAGATCCTGACCTGTTTCAGTCCCTGCTCCTACTGCCATTTCTCTACTTTAAATAAACGTGTCCATATTCCTAGAAATCGTTAACTAAAAAGATGAAACCAGTAGGGTAGGGGGTGTTGGAGTTGGAGGGCTTAAGTGCCACCAAAATAAAATAAAAACCCTTCCTAGAGGAAAATGCTACCTCATTTGAGAACAAATTGTCAAAGCTTATGGGACAGTTTATTCTACGTGAGGGCAGTACATGAGGCCCACCAAGTCACTAGTCAGTGATACACTCTGTCCAGATATGTGAGATGTTTCATAATTAAAGTATTATTGCTAAGATTTGGCATGTTAGTATTTTGATCAATTATATTAACATTACTTATAATTTTATTTCTAAAATATGTAAGTTGTATTACTAGTAGGTTGTATAAGAATATAATTTGAATAATAATTTATATTATATAATGTAATAGGATTACATTAACATAGTTGTTAGTATAGTATTAACATTTTAATATAGTTATTACAAATGTTTTCTGTTATAAAAATCAATTTTATTTCAGGGATATTTTCTTCCCATCCTCAGTTAGCATTCCTCTGCTTTATAATGGAAAAAGATAGGGAAATCAGGATTCACGTATATCACCGAAACAGATATTCCTCAACTCAAGTGGCATCTGCTAACATGAGGTGTTAGTAAACTTGACCATCACCATCTACAGACTCCATAGGGGTGGGAGATACTCCTGTGCCCCTAAGGCTGGGGCTGCCTTTCTATACCCTTTGTTTTAAAATTCAGAGAGAGTGAAGAACAGCTGAGGCAATAATGCTAGTTTGGCCCAGAGCCCAGAATCTGGAATGTTACCCAGAGTCCCTTATGCTCAAAGAGGCTGTCAAAGAACGGAGTGTGGCTGCCAGGGCCTCACAAGGGCCAGTGGTCACACTCCAGCTTCAGAGTGAGCACAAACATTAGGGGCTCCACTATGGTCATGGTCTCAGCAACATGCAGGAAACAAATGCCTGAGTCCTTCCATTCATTGTCATCTGGGTAAAACACAATTAAACATCAAAGACTTGAGTCCCACATACTGACATCAAAATCTTTTCCTCAAGGCAAAGAAACAACTTGTCACATGCACTTAAAAGAGGTTGGCATAAGTTAATATTAGAGAAATGCAGAGAAGGAACAAAACCCTAGGAGAGAAAAATCCCGACTCTCTCAAATTAGTGTCTTCCATGGGCTGAAAACCTCTATTAAATGGGGACTTTGATCCTAAAGAAAAAAACGACAAAAAAATCTTACTCGACCTCACCTCCATCAACTTTCCTATTTCACTTGGAATGCGTAACTTGGCCATCCACATCTTGGACCACTTGACCATTCTGTGAGATACTAAGGACATAACCCATAAGGCAATCTCCAAACTCAGGGGGGGCACCATAAATTCAACACTTCTATTTTAATGTGGGATCAACTTGTCATGGTCACAATGGTAGTTATGACTTCCATCCATTCCGTTTTCCTTCCACACATCACAACATCTCACAACATTTCACCAGCGTGACCCCAATGACTCAGGACTTACTTAACAAGGGTGAGATATGAAAGGATTCAGATGTGTTTTGTTCCTGCGTGGTGTCCCAGATAAGGAACTGAGATGATAGTAAGCAGGTGGGTGAAGGAGCAGAAACAAAATCCTGTACACGTTTCCAAAGCCTCTGGGAAATAAACTGGTTTTATTATTTCCATTTCGCAGAAGAACTACTTCCAGCAGCAAGACAGTTAAGAGACACGCTGGATGAGGCAACAGTAGGGAAGAAGGGGAAATGATCTTCAACTGGCTGTGTGCTGACAGACTGTATGAATAAAAACAGTAACCCCCAAAATCTGGGTTTTGCTAGGAAAAATCTCTCATGAAAGGCAGAGATGTTATTTCAGCTGTGATGTTATCTTTGTGTCGAAGGTCAATCAGGAAACATGTAGCCTGAGTCACCTGGGTTTGAATCCCAGTTCTCCCTCTTCCTAGATGTTTGACTTTTGCAGGGAAGTGGCTTCCTCTGAACCTTAGATCTATCATTTGTAAAATGGAGTTAATGAAATCAACCTCATAGAGTTGTTGTGAAGAATAAACCAAGGTAAGACATGTTGGATGCCTGGTGCAATAAAACTTCATGCCCCTCAGTTCATGTCCCAGCTGGAGGCTTGCTACAAAATGTAGGCTAGGTGGAACTCAAGGAAATGTAACAATTCAAAAAATCAGGAGCTCTCAACATGTTCATGGAGATAAAAAAACTAAATTACAGTAGAATTAGCCTCAATAAATAAAACAAATAAAATTAAAATAAACAGGTTCACTGTTGTTATCTGGCCATTTGCTATTACTATGTCTTTTACTCTCTACCACCTTTAAATAGTCAAATTTCTCAAAATAGTTAACTCTACTATCCCCTTTTTTCTCAACTTCCATTTCATATCTGGCTAGTTCCAATTCAGCCTATAACCTTACCACTTTACTGGAGTATCTCCCACTAAAGTTACCAATTATCTCCATGTTGCTAAATTCAAAAACTTTTGTTTTTAAGTTTTCTTCTCATTAGTCTCCTTAGCAGCAGCTGATGCTATGGGCCCTTCCTGGAACATTTACCTCCTCTGTGTTCCTTCACATGACAGTATGTTTTCTTCCATGCCACTGTTCTTTTTTTTTTTTTTTTTTT
>NW_016107683.1:754344-834064 GCF_001604975.1 Cebus imitator
AGTGCCTGCTCAAAATCACCTGAAACACCATCATCACTTTTAAAATCCAAGGGTGACAATGCCCGTCCTCTGCTTAATTCCCTTGCTCTCAGAGGTTTTTGCTGCAAAATGTTGTACAATGAAGTATTTCCTACTGAATGACTAACTGGATACAAATACCGTATTTCCTTTTCATCCTTTGAAATGTGTTACTGACTCACTGATTCCTGAGTTGAGGAAAATTCATCTGGGATACCTTCATCTGAAGAATCTAAGATTTCACTTATACAATCAATTTCACCATCGTCTAGAGTCTAGCGAGCTTCTGTCTTTTGGCATTTATCTTCTGAATCATGTGGTAATCATCAGAGGTCCTGATCAGTTTCCTTTTCTTTGCTATCATGGGAGAAAATTATCAATTCTCAACTGTGTTCAACTAGAGATTTTCTAAAAATTTAGATAAAAGCATCTTGTGCCTTCCTTTATACCTCCTTGAAAGATACAAAAAAACTGTGGGTCATGCCACAAGAAAACTCAAAGATAAAATAACATTTCAGTATTGCATCAGCCTTAGAGTTGATTCCATCACTCTTTGCTTTTCTAACTTTTATTTTAGTATGGTTGGGAATTGATAAGCATGAATGAACAAATTTCTCAGATGATGAAACAGGAAAATGTTTCTAGATACAGAAAAAATAAGATAACTAAGATGTCAAAATGTGTCTTAGATGTACGAAAGGTCCAAAAGAACTATGTGGTAATGCTAAGATAGTATGAGTTGTTCTTTGCCGTAAAATAAATAATGTTCTGTTTTTTCCTTATAAGACCTCTAGGAAAGATTAAATTTATCCAACAGCCATCCTTAAAAGCACTTAAGGCATCTCAAAAAAGAAACTCCAAAATTAAAATGGGGTCCAAGGGACCCTGATGTTATACTGAGGATTGCATGCACCTCCTTGACTTTAAGATACTGATGTTACTGCCATCTTTTTCAAGGAAGGTTTTCTGGATCCCCCTGATTAGGTCAAACTTGTCTATTACACCATTTCGTAACATCATTTTCTTCTGTCTCACAGCACTAACACAGTTGCAATTTGACATTTATTGGTCTGATTAGTGTGAGTATTTGGTCAATGTCCGCTCTCACTAACCTTTAAAGATCATGAGCGTAGACACTGTTTCCCCAGCATCTGGAATCAGGCATGGCACACAGTAGGTTCTCAATAGGGACCTTGGGGAAATGAGTCTAAATTCAGTTCTATCTCCACACTACATGAAATAACTGTCATAATGGGTAAGAATTGCCCGCTATGACTTTACAATTTTTTCCTAAGAGACTGTTACATATTTTCATCCTTCCTCCATTCCCTGCTGTGTGACCCCAGACAACAGTGAAGAAAATATTTACTAAGTACCCACTGGGGTCAGGGGGGTCTATGTTTAATGTTAGGTTTTACTTCTCAGAATCCTGCAAACTGAATATTCCCATTTTCACTTTACAGACGGGAAAGTGGGATTTAGAAGGTTAAATAACTTGCCCAAGGTCTCAGAACCAATAAATAGGAAAAGAGATTTAAATTCATGCCTGATCTGACTCTAACCTGTGTTTTTTGTACGCTATCCACTGAAACACACAAGGGAAGCATGTTCTATTTCTTTTACAACTACCCAGAACACAGAGTTTCTTGCTTGGGAAACAGTGGGCCCTAAGAGGTGTTGTCTAAAGAGCTATGATCCAATGTAAATCAATATTTAGATTTGGTTTTTCTTGTGTCAGTTGTTTTTTTTCCTAAAAAGCTTGTACTGTCCTTGCCTTGTGTGTGGAGTCTTATTTAAAAGTAGAATTTATGCCACACAGGCACTTAGAGGCATTCTCATTTTCCTTGGAAAACAGGAAGTCAGCTCCAATATATTAGTAAGAGCAGTGTGCTATCAATATTACATATTTGAAAGAAAGTTTTACTTAGCAAAATCACAAAGAAAATTCCCCAGTGGAGGACTTGCCTTCTACTAGCACTTCAAAAATGTACTTCCACTGGCTATCGGAATGTCTGTTGCCATAAAATACCATGACTTAAAGTAAGCCCAGTGTTTTTCATCTGTCAAATAGGTGCATATTTATATACTCTCATAAGAGGTTATAATGACTTCCTCCTTAGAGCTTATTTCACTTCATACCTTTCTATTAGAAGCTGAGGTTCCTCCTTTCAAAATCCAACAGCAAATTCATGAGATGACATCATTAAAAGCCATAAAAAAAACTAGAGTGACATTAAATGACTAATAACTGGATGTTGGAGGGAAATGAGAGTGAAGTGAAAGTTGCCAATTCAGGTCCCTCATCATAATTTCTACCTGTAGGCAAGAGTTCTATCATGCCACATGACAGTAACTACAGACCCAAGCACAGTGTCACCCTGACTGTGCTGTTTCCAACCCAGAGCACCTACACCAGTGGTCTCTGTGGGTAGGGAGGAGATGCAGCAGGAGCTAGCATTCTTGCTTCAACATATACGTGCAAGTCTCCTAGCTCCTCCCACATCCTGACGAATAGCAAACCCTGCTGTAATTGGGAGATACACTGCCTGGGCTCGAATACTGACTCTGCCCTTGAGTGACTCAAGCTCCTTGGGTGAGTCACTGATGCTCTCAGGGTCTCAGTCTCCTCACCTATAAAATGATGGTTTAAAGCTGTTGTGTACTGTTTACAGCTGTTGTGAAGGGTCACACGGTTAATCAATGTACAGTGATTGACGGCATACCCACCATAGCAAGTATGAGCTATTGTTGCTATAATTTTCATAGAGGGGGGAAAAAAGGAAGGAATGTATGGTTTCAGAAAAAATATGAAATTTAAGAAAAAAAATAGTTACCAAACACCTGATGAATGCCAGGGCATACAATGAAGCCAGCTCATTCCTCAAATCCCTCCAGAGCTTTACTCACAGTGTCATGGAAAGCCAACTCCTTACAAGGCCCTGTGTGGCCGGGACCCCACTTCCTGTGGCCTTATCTCTTTTCCCCCTCCTCCCCACTCCCTCTGCAGCAGCACACTGGCCTTCAGTTTTCTCCAACATGCCAGGTACACTCCTGCTTTACCAGGCACTTCCAGTGCACCTGCCTTCTGCCTGGACTGCTCTATCCCACATAAGCGCATGGCCAAATCCCTCAGCAGCTTCCTGGTTTCAATTGTTCCTTCTAGATAAAGCCCACCCTGATATCCTATTTAAAACAGCAATCTTCCCTCTGCCCTCCAAATCTGGAGCTCCTAGTTCCCTCTGCCCTGCTCTATTCCTACCACACCACACCCCTGCCCCCCGCCCGACCATGGTATCTTCTAAGTAAGTTGTTTTGTTTATAGCATCTGTAGTCCTCACTAGAGTGCACACTCAGCAAGGGTGGGGGACAGGGTTTGTCTGCCTTGTTCACTGATGCTCCATAAACATGTGTTGAATGAATAAAGCCTATACTTCATATTTTAGATTTAAGTTTTTCCCTATTGGTTCAAAGAGAAAAACCACGTCCTTGTGTTTTCCTCCCTCATTTTGACATGGATAAATCAAAAACAGTGACTGGAGCTCCTTATGATTCCAATGATCCAAGAAACCTCTAACCATCACACCCAATGGTTCACTGGATAGCAAACTAATATGTGTATTGCATTTATTTCTACCCTTCTCTTTCCAAAAAGAATCTGAGGTCATTTCGGTAGTAAGGGATTTCCCTTTAGCAGTTCAAGAATTTACCACCAGATCTACTGAAAGAAACCTGAGGAAACACGAAGACCATCTCACATTTTTGAAAATGCATCACTGTAAGACAAACACTTGCATACACAATACCATACATTCATTTCTAGGACAGGTATTGTTTTGATAATGGCAATGTTTGCCAAGCTTGTGGCTACCTGAAAATTCCAAGATACACTGACCACCTCTCCAAAGAGGAGACCTTGTTTAACAGAAGGTGAGCTCCATTAAATCATGAAAGGAAACGCACTCTTAAGAAATATAGATTGCTTAACTGCTCAAACTGCTTGATGCCTTGGATAGCAATGAACTTCACTTGGATAGCAGACACTTCATGCTAATCGAGATGTGCATTACAAGATTACCAGGGATAGTCTAGGTGACAAATGACACACACATCTTGAGAAAGAAGTATTCCTGAAATGGAGACTGGGCCTGCAAAGCTTTCGCAGTATTTTTCTACCTGGTCTAATTTTAGATGATTCCCTGACCACCAGAGGGTTTGTACTATGCCAGGTTGATCCCAGCTCAAGCAACAGATTTTTCTATCTGACTGCAGGTCACATTATCTCATGAATGAGCTGTTATTTAGGTCAGTGAAAAATCTCGGCCTAATTGAATGTGCGTTGTATTCCTGGCGCTTGTGCTCTACCAAGATTTTAAATCATATTTACGGGGTAGGGAAGAGATTGGTATGAAGAAGCAAAAGGGGATTGTGACATTTATGCTCTATTTGAAGCAAAACAAGTCAAAATACCTGAATAATTTTAAATCTTTCATTCTTAAATGATGGGTTCAGTATGGTTTAGTTGATACTATTTGCTTAGCTATTACTTCTTCCACAGTGTTAACACACTTTTTCCCTAAACAAGAAATACTGTTTGATTTTAACTTTGAAGCTTACAGTTCCAGAAAAAGAAAAGCAATTTACTGTTTCATCATAATAGGCAAACAAGCAAAAATAATTCCTTGGTTAAATAACCATAGACCACTATGAGGGGAGTGCTAGTGGAACTGACCTGCCGACAATGATAAACGAATCCAAATGTGGAATGCAGTTAAAGAGAAACCAAATCCACACATCAGAAAAAGCATCAAGTACTAGAAAATGATCTGGAAAACCTAGTCCAGATCTAAGAATCGGGTTTAATCTGTCAACAAAATGAGATGATCCTGTTAACGGTGCATTTTGACTTGGAGAAAACTCCTCCTTTTGCCCAAAACAAAAGTATAAACTCCATAAGGAGGGGATCAAGTCTCTCCCCAGCAGATGCTGGCCATCACACCTGATAAACAGCAGTCCCTAAAGTATCTGCCAAAGGCACTAAGGAATGTAGAGTTTCCTGTAGTTCAACTGAGTGAATGCAACTCCGCCGATATACACTGCAGTCCAGGAGCTATAAAACGTGAGATTATCCAAGGAGAATGCAAAAGGCACTAATCCACTCCCTTCTGGAAGCAATACCCAAAGATGCTCAGGGTTACCCCTCAGAGAGTCTGACTTAATGGGTCAGAAAGGGACCCAAGGCACCAGTGTCACTAAAGACTTACTCAGGTGATTTTAACATGTGGACCAAAATGACAACCACTGACCTATCAATACTATACTGAGTTCGTAAATCTAAGCATTTTTATACAATGTCTTATCTACATTACTAATACAAGCCAAAAAAAAAAAGGGTTTAAAGATACCTGCCACACTTGTGTAACACTTCAAAAGGATCTGCTATTTAAATTTCACATTTAAAATCCGTAACTACAATCTAAGACATTTTATTGAACATCAAGTGAAGAAATAAACCTTTTTATTTATGATGCCGTACCTTAAAATGTGACCCCAAATTACTTTGGAATAAAAAAAAATGCTATGCACAGTGCCTAGCAATGCTAGCACACAGCAATGCTTTCTAATAAAAATTGCTAACTAAAATTCCATAATTTCAATATTCACACATACATGGTTCCATGTGGAGATTTTATAGGTAAATCATGAATGCTTGGTAGTAGTCGGGTGACCATCTTAAGTCAGCATCTTTCAATGATTTCAAATCATTTCAGATATCAAATGGAGAATAAATATTTAATAGACAGCCCCCTCTGTATGTGCCATGTTCCTAAATACAGGAACGCCTTGGAGATAGAGATAGTGCAGGTTTGGTTCCAGATCATCAAAATAAAGCTAGTAATTCAATGAAGCATGTCACAAGAATTTTTCGGTTTCCCAGTGCATATAGAAATCATGTTTACACTACACTGTAGTAAACGTAACTATTAAGTGTGCCAAAGAATTATATCTTTAAAAAAGTATGTATCTTAATGTTAAAATACTTCATTGCTAAAAATTGCTAACAATCATTTGAGTTTTCAGCTGGTTGCAATCGTTTTGCTGGTGGAGGTTCCTGCCTCCATGCTGATGGCTACTGACTGATCAGGGAGAGGGCTGCTGAAGGATGTGGCAATTTCCTAAAATAGGACAACCATGAAGTTTGCTGCTTTGACTTACTCTGGGAAAATGTTTCTGCAGCATGCCTTGCTGTTTGATAGCATGTTACTCATGTCAGAAGTTCTTTCAAAATTGGAGTCAATCCTCACAAACCCTGCCACTGCTTTATTAACAAAATTTATGAAACATTATGAATCTTTTGTCATTTCAACAATGTACAAAGCATTTTCAGCAGGGGTCCATCTCCAGAAACTGATTTCTTTGCTCATCTATAAGAAGCAACTCCTCAACCGTACAAGTTTGATCATGATATTACAGCAGTTCAGTCCAGGAGTCTCCAGGCTCCACTTCTAATTCTTTTGCTATCTCCACCATACCTGCAGTGACTTCCTCCAATGAAGTCTTGAGCCCCTCAAAGTCATCCATGAGGACTGGAATCCACTTCTCCCAAATTCCTGTTGATATTGATATTGTGACCTTCTCCCATGAATCATGAATGTTCTTAATGATCTCTAATATGGTAAATCCTTCCCAAAAGGTTTTCAATTTATTTCGCACAGATCGATCAGAGGAATCACAAACTATAGCAGCCATAGCCTTACAAAATATATTTCTTAAATAAGACTTCAATGTGGAAATTACTTCTTATTCATGGGCTGCAGAATGGATGTTGCATTAGCAGGCATGGAAACAACATTAACCTATTTGTACATCTCCATCATAGCTCCTGGATGACAAGTTACATTGTCAACGGGCACTAATATTTTGAAAGGAATCTTTTTTTCCTGTCTGTGCAGTAGGTCTCAACAGTGGGCATAAATTCAGTAATTGGCCAGGCTGGCGGCTCACAACTGTAATCCCAGCACCTTGCGAGGCCAAGAAGGGTGGATCGCCTGAGGTAAGGAGTTCAAGACCAGCCTAGCCAAGATGGTGAAACCCCATCTCTACTAAAAATACAAAAATTAGCTGGGTGTGGTGGTGGGTGCCTGTAATCCCAGCTACTCAGGAGGCTGAGGCAGGAGAATCACTTGAGCCCAGACGGTGGAGGTTGCAGTGAGCTGAGACTGCGCCACTGCACTCCAGCCTGCGTGACAAAGCAAGACTTTGTTTCAATAAAAAAAAATTATAATTCAGTAAGATATGCTGTAAACAGATGTGCATCAACCAGGATTTGTTGTTCCCTTTACAGAGCACTGGAAGAGTAGATTTAGTATAATTATTGAGGACACTTGGTGAAGATGCTTTGTACAAAGCATGAAAAAAGATTCATAATATTCCATAAATTTCATTAATAAATGATTTTTGGAATAGTAAATGGGTAATATCTTAAAGGGAAAGTCACCAGTTGTATTAGTCCCTAATAAGATAATCAATCTGTCATTTAAAGCCAGGTACTGACTTCTTGTCTTTAGCTATGAAACATCTAGACGGCATCTTCCAATAGAAGCCTGTTTCATTTACCTTGAACCATCTGTTGTTTAGTGTTGCCACTTTCATCAATGATCTTGCTAGGTCTTCTGGATAACTTACTGCAGCTTCTCCATTAGCACTTGCTGATTCACCTTGTACTTTCATGTTAAGGAGACGGCTTCTTTCCTCCAACCTCACGAACCAATCTTTGCTAGCTTCAAACTTCTCTCTTCTGCAGCTTCCTCACCTCTCTCATCCTTCAGAGAAACTGAAGAGAGTTAGGGCTTGCTCTGGATTAGGCTTTGGCTTAAAGGATTGTTGTGGCTGGTTTGATTTTCTATCCAGACCACTTCAGTTTTCTCCGTATCAGCAATTAGGCTATTTCACTTTATCATTTGTCTGTTCATTGGAACTGCACTTTTAATCTCCTTCAAGAACTTTCCTTTGCATTTACAACTTGGATAGATGCTTGGTGCAAGACACCCAGCTTTCAGCCTATCTCAGTTTTTGACATGCCTTCCTCACTGAGCTTTAATTAATCATTTCAAGCTTTTGATTTTTGACTCTTTCTTTCAATTAGACACTTAAAGGTCATTGTAGGGTTATTGACTGACCCGATTTCAATTAAAAAATTGAAATCTGGAGTATAGAAAAGCCCAAGTGGAGGGAGAGAGACGGGGGAATGGCAGAACTTCACACACAACTTTCACTAAACTATCTTCTGTGGATACTGTTCCTGGCACCCTGAAACAATTGCAATAGTAATATCAAAGATCATGAATAACAGATCACTGTAAAAGTTACAATAAAGTTTGAAATATTGTGAAAATTACCAAAATGTGAAACAGAGACGTAAATTGACTACATGCTATTGAGAAATGGCACCGACAGTCTTGTGACGCAGGGTTGCCACAAACCTTCAATTTGTTAAAAAGACAAAAAAGGGCAGTATCTGAAAAGCACACTAAAGTGAAGCACAATTCAACAAGGTGTGCCTGCGTTCTTAAAGTACATCAAAGGGTGATGACTTGTAAGAGTGGCCAAGAAGAGTTAAAGACAGGAGCACTGAGGGTATGCAATGCAGGAACAGCTATAACATCAAGAACCTCCACCACATAAAATGCTTCACATACCCTAATTACACTTTTCCAGAATCTGGCAGACTTGTACCTTACTCTTCAGGAAGTACAAAATGTCCCTGAATCATGAAGGCACTGCTTACTCTGCTGGAAACAGTGCACACAGAGCTGTCCTATCCAGGCAGAGTTTTGAATGAGGTTCACTCGGTTCCTACAGGCTGTATTAAATGGCAAAGTGTATTTCATGTTCTTTCAGGTACAAGAATGCAGTAAAATTGCTGCTGGTACCTCAGAGATCATGGGGCTGTTCAGTGACTTGGTAAGACAAACTAGACTTCAACTCTTCACATACTGTGATCTCCATTCACAAGGTAATCAACAGCACCAACTCGAGAACTTTACTAGATTTCTCTCTTCCTCTTGCATTTTGAGAACAAGCCTCTGATTTCAAAGATGAGTGCTTTTGATACACTTTGAAATAAAAAGAATCCAAGAAAAAGAACTATGACCAATTCAAGAGCTTTTGAGCATCTACTCTGTGCCAAGCGTAAGCATGTGAAGGTTGAAACCTATCCTAATCAGATAAACTCGAGCAATTTAAATGCAAAGGCTCTATTCCCTCATTCAGCTGCACTGTTAGAAGACGAAAACCTGCACATTTCCGGGATTTTAGATACTCAACAAAGTGAATTTGGGGGAGTCCTTAAAGAGTTAAGTTTCCTTAAGTGAAAGCACTACTCTTCACTTACAGTGCCTGAGGCCATGTTTCCCTCTGGCTGATATAAATCACTGCATTTTCTGTACTCTGTCCTGACAGCCACTATCTCTGAGTCTGCAAGGCTATGTGTTTATTGCAATTGCACAATTCTTTCTTTGGACTCCAAGCTTTCTCTTCAAGGTTTAAAATCTTCGATGCGCAGAAACAAGAGCTGTCACATGGAATATATTTTCACCATCTCACCAGAATACTCCTTCAAAGTATCAGCCTCAGCCCTAAAGAGGACCATGCTAAGTAAACCAAACATTTTCCTCTTTGTGAGCAAAGGGCCCATTTTCCCTGAGCATGAGTTTAGTAAATGGTCTAAGTTTGCTGCCTACCTTAGCAAAATGGCTTAAACCTTCCCAAATTACCAGGCCAAATGATTAGGTACACTATAAAGACAAATATATTCAAACATAGGCTTTCCACCCTAAAACAGAAGTACAAGTCTAGTAAAATTGAGTCAAAAAGCCAGGGATTAAGGAATAGAATGCATATGTCAGCTGACTGATTAAAATGGCAGCATCATGTGGTAAGCCATGGTGAAATGAGTCAGAAGAACCACCGTTCTAGCGGTGGTTCTGTTTATTAGTGGAGGGCACTGAAGTAGTAGTCTTGTTAACCTTGTCTGTAGCTTGACTCATACATAAAATAGAAGGCCAGATGCAATGGCTCACAGCTGTAATCCTGGCACTTTGTGATGCCAAGCCAGGGGTATCACTTGAGCCCAGGAGTTTGAGACCAGCCTACGCAAGATGGTGGAACCCCTCATCTCTACAAAAAAATTAAAAATCAGCCGGGCATGGTGATAAATGCTTGTTTTCCTAGCTACTCGGGAGACTGAGGTAGAAGGATCATTTCAGGCCAGGAACTCAAGGTACCAATCAGCTATGATTGTGCTGCTGCACTCCAGCATGAGCCACAAAAATAATATACTGTCTCTTTAAAAAACAAACGAAAAAAGGTCAGGTATGGTGGCTCATACCTGTAATCCCGGCTCTTTGGAAGGCTGATGTCGGCAGATTACCTGAGGTCAGGAGTTCAAGACCAGCCTGGCCAACATAGCAAAACCCCTTCTCTACCAAAAATACAAAAATTAGCCAGGCCTGGTGGTACAAGCCTATAATCCCAGCTACTTGGGAAACTGAGACAAGAGAACTGCTTTAACCCAGGAGGCAGAGGTTGCAGTGAGCCCAGATCATGCCACTGCACTCCAGCCTAAGTGACAGACCAAGATTTCATCTTAAAAAATAAAAAAAAAAGTAAACAGTACCTCACCTAATTTGCTTGTATGAATTGTTGAAAAATAATACTTTATACTTTAACACAGTAAGTTAAAATAAAGCTCTTAAAGCCAGAAGTGGGACACAAATACAGTGTAAATCCTTAAAATCAGTCTTTTACATTAGAAGCACACACATCAGAGCAGTGACAGGTGTATACAGCCAGCCTACAGGAGAACAATTTGCAGACAGTACTTAAAAAGTTACTACATGGCTGAGCTCAGGCTAAACTAGTTTAGTATTCTATGTATACTCGTTTGCTTAAATACTACAACTTGACTGAAACATGCCAGAGTCTCTACTGGCTCCAGAAGAGGGGGTGTTTGAACATTAGATTCCAATTTTCTCTTCAGATAATCTATTCCCATTTGGTCGGGGGTAAAGTATTTCCATTTTGCTTAGCCTCTTTCTTCTTTTCAGGCAATCTAAAAGCTAGACTAAAAAAAGGAGGAGGAAGAAAAAGCTTCCATTTAACACATCTTGCTAACAGTAAAAAGTAGAACCTCTCTTGCTAAATATACTTGTTCTTTGTGGTAGACTGCTGGCTAATGTCAGAACCTTGTGGGATGCAGTATCCTAAAATGCATCTTTCTGATAATATGGGTTAAAGGGATGATGCTGGGTTTGGGGAAACAGATTGTTCACCAAAAATATTCTGTGACTCTTGTATTCCCGGTCATAATCTGACAATCACCATCCCTACGTTACATCTTTGTGCTTAAAAAGCCAGCTTCAAGTACTTCATGGGGCGGGGGGGCGGGGAAGAGAAGAAAACATACTACGTCAATGGCTTTGAGCATATAATCAGTGTTTGTATCCATAAAGGCCAAGCATTCTCTTTGGATCAACACTTATTCAAATGGTACCCTCCCCCACAAGGCTGTGTCTGAGGCTTCTTTGTGAGAGTTCCATGGTAAGTAGTTGTTTATGTCAGGCCATTAACTTGTTTTCCTTTTTCTCCTGTTCTCTCTATAGATTAACATTTAGCAAAATGAAAATATCCTCCAGGTGTTTACCTGGCTGTATTTCAAGGCATTCATAAAATGCTTGGGCCCTACCCCTCTAGAGGCCCAGGCATTGCTCTCTCAGCCACGCGTACCTCGTATGACCCACACTGGCTCATTAGCTTCTGTGGCATCTCATGGAAGTCTGGTCTGGGACCTCTTGTTCTTTCAGGGGCTGTAACTGTTGCCTCTGGAGATTGATTTTTCATCAGGGAAAACTGTTTCTCTGTTACACAGATGGTACCATGGCCTCCAGGCATGGCTGCTCACTAACTGCCCCAGCACAGCCTCCCCCTCAGCCCCCCGTTCTGGAATTCATTTCGGAGCAGGTTACTGGACACCTCACTCGGCTATTGTTACTCGCCCCTCCCCCAGAAGCATATAGTTAGGAGGTTGAATGTGCCATCTGATTTTCCTCCTGTGGGTCTTGCCCTTCCCTGCAGAGACTTCCCCCAGTACTATGACTTCTTTTTCTGGCATAAGTTTAGAGTTATTGCTAATGGACAGCTTTTCAGACTTTGATTACAATGACTGATCAGATTTGCTTCCAACATTGGCTCTCAGCATCTTCTTCACCTCTTCTAAGATGAGTGGTCTACTATCCTCATGAAACTGCATCCTCCAATCCTGCTTCCTCTTAGATATTTTGCAAGGTCTTCTCCAATAAATAAATCAATACTCTTCGCAAACATTTCATTTCTATTCTTAAAATTTATAACCCTTGACTCCCTTCTTAGACAATTCAAATACCTTCCCTTCCTGCACAAGAATTCTTTCTTGCTCTCTGCCTCAGTGCATTTTATGGAATGTATGCTCATAATTGCATCTTACAATTCTCTTTATCTTACAGTGAAACTGCCAGTGTTGAAAAGCTCATGCAAGTGTAATCAATTATTACCTGATTGATTAGGAACTACAGAGCATGCTGTTAGGCACCTATTCCTAGCTATGCATCTTAGAGAAGGCAGAAGTGACTTACAAAAACATCTAACCATTCATTTCCTACCAGAGCAACAAAGCCCCATTTAAGGAGTAACCCTACAAATATGACGGAGTGTGAGAGAGCATATTCTATATGCAAAATGAATTATTTGAACGATTATGAAAGCATTTTAAAGAGCTTTACAGAATTGCGGAATACAGGGTCCCATAGTGTACATATACCTCTACCTTTAACAAAAATCTCCAGTTTCCATCAGAGGGTTTATCTATGCATGGGCTCAGTGTTCCCATTTTCAATGGACAAACATGCTGAAGCCAATTCTGCTTAAAACAAACAAAAACTCTTTCTAAATGCACTTCTTGGATTTAGGCCACTGTCACAAAATCACTACTCTTCTCTGTGGCTCCCCTAGCTGCTTTTAAAGCTTTGTTTTCAAATACAAAAGCAGATTTAAGCATTGCTTGCAGTGAGTGCTGTAGATGGGGTTTAAATAATACAGCAGTTGGGACTGAAAAGGAACCTTTAGAAATGGCTAGATGGGGGATACTCCAGATGGGGAGAGAGAAAGGAAGGAAAAACTCACACATGAGAGCTTTCAAGATGGTGGCCACAGCACTTGCACTTGGTCTACTGAAGAATCTGCCATGCCTTCCAGATGCCATCAAGAGTTTGGGGGAGCAATCAGGATCAAAATTAGGTCATATTTAGCAAAGTAGGTCTTTCTACTTCAGAAACCATCTCACAAAATATCAGGTTTAGAACGAATCTTAAAAACCATCTAAGCCAAGCTCATTTATCTCAGTCACTCACAAGTGCATGAAGCATGAAGGCAGAGGGATGAGGAAAGACTCTGAAAGAGAAATGCACCTGTGAGCTCCTATGGCACCTGTGTCTCCATTAAAACTCCTCTCAGTCAAATGATACTCTGTCAGCCAAATAGTTCCCTTTATTATTCTTTCTCCCTGTTATTCTGACTCAGAAACTTAACAGAAACAGGAATCTGATCCTGTTCACAAAATTATGAGGAAACTATAGTACTAGATACAGAATAATGGGTATCAATGTGGACTTGTAAAGGCATTCTACAAAGGTATAACCTATCTCTTTGCTTTTTGTAGTCTTTGTCTTTCACCTAAATTCCCTCTAACTAGTAAAGCACACCAGGAGAAAATGCATGTGAACTGTGAGTTGGTATCCGTCACATCAACTTGTTTTCTAGTTATTCTGGACAACTGGAAATTTGCATGAATGACATATAAACACATGAAACACAGGTTATGAGCATTATAGTAACATGTATAACGCAATCAATTTTCAGAACCGATAGTAGCTCGAAGCTTTCTCTAAAAGAATCCCAGTGTGGTGGCTCATGCCTATAATCCCAACACTTTGGGAAGCCAAGGCAGGTGGATCATCTGAAGTCATAAGTTCAAGGCCAGCTTGACCAACATGGAGAAACACTGTCTCTACTAAAACCAAAAAAATTAGCTGGGTGTGGTGGTGGGCGCCTATAATCCCAGCTACTCAGGAGGCTGAGGCAAGAGAATCACTTGAACTTGGGAGGTGGAGGTTGCAGTGAGCTAAGATAGAGCCACTGCACTCCAGCCTGGATGACAGAGCGAGATTCCAAAAAAATAAAAATAAAAAACACTAGAAAAGAAAGCTTTTTTCTTCCCTCAAGTCTTAACTCTCCTATCCTGACTTTCATTTGACCTTCATGTCTCACATCAGTTAGTGCCAATCCACAGACTACAGGTCCACCATAGAGTGTCCTCCAGACCACTGTGAAATGAGATAAAGACAATGTCAATTTTTCATAAATTGAAATTAAGTTAAAAGAGAGTCCTATTAACACACACACACACACACACACACACACACACAGAGTTATCTTCTACCTCTTTTAAAAATGACGATGAAAGCAGATGATAGACTTTTTCCTAATGTCCTTGCCAAAATAAAATCTTAGCACCTTATACATGTTTCTCCAAGTCTAGGAACCATTGCCCTAAATATCAACCGAACCACCTCTTCCTCATGAGATCACAGTAACTACGGAATGATACAATAAGGGAAAGTTGAAAGATCAAAACTTTGGTGAAGGAAAGATAACGGAATAAAAGACATGGCTGTGCATCCTATAACTACCACCATACGAACAGGCATCAGCTTTGTAGTAATAATTGTAGCACATTTATTGTGCACTTCCTATATGCCAGGCTTTTTACTAAATGTTTTTCAAACACTGTCTCACTTGTCCCATTTTGAGGTCAGAAGTTGAATAATGTGTTGCTTCCTAAAGATACTGGAAATTATACTTCGAAATTCATTTTGGCTATGTTTAGACAGTAACAAAATGGGGCATTTTCCAAAATAAGCAAATGTAGTTTTATTACTGGTAATAATATCATTAATAAAAACTATAAACAGAACTGAAAAAAGTATATTCAAGATAAATCAGAGTATGCCTACGAATGCCCAAATAAATTCAGCCTTTTTAAAAAATGTGCTTTTCGGAACAAGAGTAACAGAAATTTGTCGATGCAAAAGAAAGAAATTCTTTTAGCCTAAAAGTGGAAGAGTTAAAAAGAAAAAGATGAGTTATTTCCTAATCCATCCACAACACATACTTGAAATTGATTATAACTGTGTTTGAATGCATTTTGTTTCCTTAGATATGCCTCTGAGGTGAAACGACCAATGGCAAGAGGAAGCAGAGGATTCGTGCACTAGAAAATACTGAGCGAGATCAGAGTATTCTGTCTACTTCACTGAAGATATGGTCTATTGAGGGAAAACTAATTAACAGTTGATCCAAGGAACAAAAGAATGCTGTTATGTGACACTTTGTTGGGAAAGTGACTGTGATAATAAAAAAACAAATGTCCAGAGAATCTGTCACATAATTACAGTGTTTATGGTTGATAATTTAAAGGCATAGATGAATTGTATACTTCTGAAGGTCTCCTTCACCCTGTGAGAATACAACTTACTTTGCTATAACCTTCGTTTTCTAGGAAAAAAAAACAAAAAAAACTTTACAGTAATGAACCAATACTACAAGATTAAAGAAGAAAACGTTAAAAAACCCTCAGGCTCTAATCAAGAGGAAAGTTAAATAGAGTAATATGACATTTCACCCTAAGGAAACTAATACGCTCTGAAAAGTTAGTATGGACCTGTTTTGTGATATTGAGGGGGAAAAACAGATTTTCACACGAGAAGCCCTCTACCACATGATTTACTGGTTCTAGTGCCTGAATCCACTTCCTTCCTCTTCCCAGAATATGCTATCATCCTGTACATTCCACCATAATAATGGGGCCATCTACTTGCAGAGTTACTGCCTGGATCAAACAAGATAATGAACAAAAAAGAGCTTTGGATGTAAAGGAAAACATCATACAAGGTTACTGTCAGAGCAATGTGTTAAGGATCCACAGAAGCGCCAACTAAACACAAAACCATTAAAGGATGTTAAAAAAAACATATAGTTTACCTATCTGCAGTTAGCTTTTCATTTTTAAATACGGAACTGCTTGGTTCTGAACAGGACCGAAGTTCATTTGACAACTCACAGGATATCACCCAAGGACGGTGCAAGTATGATCATCTAAGGAAATAAGCATCAGCAACTGAGCCCAAACAACCTACAGGTCAGTAACAGGATAAAGAAGCTTTCATCTCAGGTGTCTCGGTCAACCAAGGTTGAATCACAGTAACAAAAAAATTGGTTATCTGACCTAACTTTGGCAATGTCTTTGAAAAAAACATAATGACCTCTACTAGCTGTCTTCTCAGACTTCCCCTAAATGATCTACAGACACAATTTAGCAAAAGAAAGTATTAACAACTACAGCCTAGAATAGTGGTTCATGTCTATAATCCCAGCACTTTGGGAGGCCAAGGTGAGCAGATTGCTTGAGGAAGACCAGCCTAGACAACATAGCTAACACCATGCCCAGCTAATTAAGTATTTTAGGGCCCATGACAGGACTGTAAAAAACCTAATTAGCCAGGCGTGGTGTTGTGCACCTGTAGCCCCAGCCACCTGGGAGGCTGAGGTGGGAGGATTGCTTGAGCCCGGGAGGTGGAGGTTGCAGTGTGCCAAGACTGCACTACTGCACTCCAGCCTGGGCCACAAAGAGAGACCCTGTCTCAAAAAAAAAAAAAAAGGTATTAACAACAACAAATACATACACACAAAAAAACAAGACTGCCAATGTCTGGGAAGCAGTTAAGATCATTAAACTGCATGTTTAATCCAATAATAATGGGCAATATGAAGGTGTTTTATATGAAGCTCAAACATTTCATCTTCAATGAAGCCTTCTTTGTCCAGCTCCACCACCAGTTAAATCAAGTCCCGTGTGTATACATTTTAAACCAGCTTGTAATTGTATCTTTGTGTGATTATCTGATTAACATCTGTCTCCCTCTCAAATCTGAGTTCCGTAGAGGCAGTCACCATATCTATTATGAAACTTTAGCACAGTGTAGTGCCTGGCACTTAGGTGTTCAACATACTCTAAGTGAATAAATCGAATGCAATACTTGATTGGGGAGGCATCAGGTTGAATTTTATAAACATGCAGTGTTTAGGTTGCTGTTATAGTTCACATAAACCAGCCAAGCAACAGAGGCAAACTCAAAGGCATATAGGCTAAGGATATGTCTAGATTTAAAATATTTTCTGTAAATAATATATAGGTGGATAATAGAGAACTGTCTATGTTTCAGCTGTTTTTAGTATTAAACACATAAGGAAGCATTTCATGCGAAATGCAGTAAAACATGTTTTCAAGATAGCATCCATATCAACGTCTGGCTCCAACACAACTTTTCTTCCAAGAAAGAACTAAAAAGCTAACCTTTTCAAGCAACAAGGTTATCTTTTTAAGAAAACCTAGAAACCAAAAACTACAGAGATTGAGTTCACAATCCTTACCCCTCCCAGGTCTCACCCCTCCCACAGTGAAAAACTGCCCCCATGCTTTCAAGAAGGCAACAAGAAAGATCTGTCAGCTTTCAGCATCTTGATATAGTTTCTACAAAAAGAACTAGTTTTGGAAAATAGGCGAGGTTCTCTTAGGGTTTGGGGTTTTATTATTATCGTCCCTTTCCTCACAGTGGAAGCTTTATGGAGGAGGGTTCAGGAGGAAGGCAGGGAGGCAGGCAAACAAGAAGCCCACTGGGTGAGTGAGTGAGTGAAGCGTAGGGGAGGAGAGGGCCCACGTGCACGAGTATAGTCTGCAGAGCTCTGCATACCAGGCAGGAAGGGCAGCCCCTGGGTATTGTGAGAAGAGGCACAATGCCATCAGACAGGCCTTAAGACCTGTATGGCAACGCGATATGGAAGGGATTGGTGACACAGAGAAGACAGGAGGCTGCAGAATCATCTGGAGAACAAGTGTTGATGTTGGAATGGAGAGCAAGGACTGAAGGGAGATCATGGAAACAGAACTAAGTGTTCAACTCAATATGAAAAGAGTAAGAATGCACAGAAAGTGTCTGCACATAGCTGTGAATCCAAGAGAACTGGCTTCCCACCAACAGCAGGAGTTGCTGCAGTCCAGCAGAACCAAATCAGAAGCAACATTCCAGGTTCAAGCAAGGCCAGGATCCAATAACACGAATGTCTTCCACTCACCATGACTTCTGCCTCTTAGTAGTGTCATTCATCTCACGCATGTCCCAGATGTATCTGAAACCCAAGCCCAACATAATGTCCAGACAATGTGGTTTAATGATTTTTAAACGCTGCATTTGCTTTTACCACTTAAGAGATCAGCACAAGCAGGATGTTTGTAAGCCCATTACACCGGAGGTCTCTCTGAAAACTACAGGAACAAAGAGTGGAGGACACAAACACTGTTCTGTTCTTAGAAAGCCATATTTTCTGTGGCTCATTAACTCTTCTCAGTGCCATTTCAGTTCCCTGCCCTTAGCAGGAGGCCAGTTTGTCAGGAAACCCAGAGGAAGCAAGAAAGCTGTAGCTGCCCAGCTGAGCTGCACATACTGATCAAACTATTTGTAATAAACAGCGCCTGCCCCTGCAGGCCCTCTGAGCACCTGACAGGCCACAGGTAGCATGCGGAACCAGCAAGTGTTTATGATACCCCTGAGAATGCACAAAGGCAAGTGGGGAGGAGGCAGGAGGACACTGCCAGTCCTCCACAGTGGTAATGTTTTGGGGATGCATGAATGACACTGTGTTCTCCTCCTCCGAACTGTGAAGATGTGTTTTGTAAGCACTCACGTTTAGCACTCCCCGTCCCACAATACTCAGAGTGCACATACAACCCATTTAAAGAAAAAAGAAAAGAACCACTCGAAGGAGGCAGGCAAGTCATAATGAGTAATCACATCTCTATGGCCCTTTCTAGTCCACATTCTCTGCGTATGTACTGGAAGCAAGAGTTAATGTAGAAAAGGAAAGGTGTAGAAACAAAATGATGTTTTGAGAAAAAAATAATTAGGAGAGCACAAAAGCAAAGGATCAGAGAGACGGGAACGAGTAAATTGAAAGAAAAAGGGAACAAAAATGAAAATCACCAAATAAAGGCTGTTTATTGAATGATTCAGAATAGAGAAAATCAGAGGTCCCGGTTCACATTGTTCTCATAGACTATGTCCTTGACCTCTCCCCCATCTATTTTTGACATAAAATGATTAGACACAAATAGGGCATCTAAACTAGCACAATACTGTTGACATTAGAATGCAAGAGTAAAATGACCATGGGATCCACCACACTTGACCACACTGTAATTATCTCAATCATTAAAGTATTACTAAAAATCAATTTGCTGAGATTCTCACTGGAGGCTTAACTTAGGAAGTTGTAAGGAGAAATAAAGCAGAGAGGCAGCTTCAAAAAAAGATGGCATACTCACAGTACAGCTATCACAAAAATATTTGGAAGGCTAAACTGATTTTTTTTAAGCAAGGAAAAAGTGAAGACTTTTTTAACAGAACAGTTTGTTCAAAGTTACATAAGAACATGCAGAAAACAAGAGATTTCCCTCTTGCCAATTTTTCATGGTAATAGGTTACGCCCAAGATCCCACTCAATTCTGCACATATTTTGAAGCTCCTCTGGCTTCTAATACATGAACGGAGCATGCAGACAAAGACAGAGCTGTAAAACACCACATTTCTGTTTCCCTGACAATTCCAATGATGTTGTGCTCCCTGTCACTCATTTAAATTAGGTATTCTGCACTCAGAATATTTATGTGTAATGCACTTACATGTACACACACTTTGGAGTTTTTAAGCAACTAATTCATACACCTACATTTATAATTACTGTCAGTAAGAACCAGATTGGCTGAAACGGAAAATGACAGTGCTCTGTAACGTCGAAGCTGAAGCCTGTATTGTCCCTCGAGAAGAGAAAAGAGGAAAACTGTGCTCTTAGATTCTACCGTAGGTGTTTTATGAATGCATTTTCACAGCTTAGTGGATCTTAACAGTTGCGACAGTGCTGTCAAATGAAGGTGGATCTAAGTCTTTCCAGATGTCAATATATATCTTACATGTGAGGCAGAGGTCAGCACTGAAACATTTAATGTCACAACCACCCTGGAATTAAAAGTTAAACTACAATACCCTATGTTCATTAACCCAACAATCTGATTATCAAGTATATCTGGTTCATCTCTCACTACTTTTATATACATAATATTGAGAGAGCTAAGAATGCATATTCTGTTCACTGCCAATTTTTAAAGCAGAGGCAAGAGCCTAAAGGCAAAGGGGTGGGGGAAAGGTCAACTTTTCTATTGTCAAGAGTGTTAATAACCTACAGCTATAAAACTCTCCCAGTTTTCTTTGACAGTGTTGTAGAGATTAATAACCTCCACAGTTCAAACTATACTGTGACATTTTCTAGTGACTGAGAAAAGCTACATTGCAGGCAGAGTATCACTAACTGGAATACAGTCTTGGGGAGTGCTAAAGGGAGGAGATGTGGGCCAAACAACGAACCTGAGAAGAGAACAAACTGGTGAATACGACTGTTACATTTGGAGAGAGGGTTTCATGGGCTTGTTTCAATTATGAATGAGTCTTTAAATTGCTAGTTGATGTTTCCATGATTTTGAAAGTTGACATCTAGAAAGGGGAAAAAAAAATCTTCATGATTGTCCCAAAGTATTTCACTCTACAAGTGCATGTGGCAATAGTAACATGCTGGGTGAATTAGATAAAATTTTGTCTAAATATAGGCAATATAGAATGAAAATGTCCGTATCCCAGAAAAAATTAAGCCTGAAATCAGTATTCAGGAAAGGCACTGAGGTCTTCAGTAGTGAAAGAACTACTGAATAAACAAGATCTCATCACTACTTTAAATCTTCTAAAAATAAACTTTTTGTTTCAAAAAGGAGCTGAAATTTTGTCTATTGTATCTACACAGAAAAGAGCAGCTTTAATACCTCTGAGGTTTCTTTAGGAATCAAAGATGATGCAATAATGTAAGGATTTTCATACAGTACTTCTCAAAATCTGTTCTGCAGAACAGCAGCATCAGAAGATTCCATGGTCAGAGTCTGGAAATCTCTCTCTTCCACACCCACAATGCACAGCAGCCATATTAAAGATTCTGACAGTCCTGAAATAAACATACCTGTTTAACTTTGCTTAAACCTGTGTTCACCAAGCTTGCTTTCTTTTTGCCACAGAGTCCTTTTCATCCATAGAACAGTCTTCCAGCGTCCTCCGGGGACTCTACTTTGGAAAACACTCATCTCAAAACTGAACTCATGGGTTGGCTGTGAGTAAAGAACTAAAATGCAAACTTAGAGATTGTTTTTATCTGTTTTCATGAAGGAAAACATTATTTTCCTCTAAAATGCTTAAATAGGAAGAGATTAAAGGATGTGCAAAACAACCGCCTCCCCCTCCCCCCAACCAACCTCCAAAATTCTTTTCTGGTGAAGAAACACCCAAGTGCTGAGACCTAGGAAAATGTGAGGGAAATAAACAATGGGTTTGACAATATAGTAATTCTGAACAATCCTTCCTCTACAAGCCCAATTTGTTTTCTATCACTTCTCTGTAAATTTTTTTCTCCCCAGTGACTCAATCAAATGTTAACTTAGTGGAGGCAGTTTCAATCAAATTTAAAATTTCAGAAAATAAAGCAACAAGCCAAGGGCTTAAGCTTTATGTTAACAGGGTGGCGAGCAGAGAGTGAAATAAGATTAAAGACAAGGCATTTACAACAACTCTTTGGGAGGTATGAGAATCCTCATTCCCATGAGTCCTGAGGGTTCTGTTGGCCCTTATTAGCGTCTGAAATGAGTCAGGAAAATAAAGGGTAAATGAGGAGAACCTTGGAGTAGATGAAAAAGCTGGTACTTTGGGGACCACAGAAGCCATGAAAATTAGCACTGAGCCCACATGCCCAGGACATAAAAGAAATCAGGACACTCTTAATGAGAATCAGGCTGTGTGCCTAATGAGAACCTTAATATACTTTATCTTCCCTTTATATTTCATTTTGGCATCATCAGAGACAGTGAACCAACAAGTATTTATTGAGTGCATACTCTGTGCCCAACTCTGGGCCAAGGGCTCGAGGGAGATCCAAACTGCATCCGGCAGCAGTTGGCAATGTGTGATTTCCTGACCAGCACATTCACAGGGGCATCGCAATCACCCAGGAACTCGTTAGAAATGCAGATTTTCAGCCCCACCTTGGACCTGCTAAATGGGAAGTCTGGGGATGGGCCCAGCATGTGGTGTGGTTAGACAAGCCCTGCTGTGAATTCGAGAACCGCTAGTATGAACCTTCGCTGGGGAGGAAGGAAAACATTAAACAGCAGCTAATACAACGGAGCTGAAAAATGTAGACAGCTCAATGTCAGCTGGTCTTCCTGAATGTTCAAACTCTTCAAGAGGAGTCGCTGCCTTTAAAAATAAACCCGGAGCATTTTAAATTCTGTTTCCTTTCTCTCACCTCTACCCCTAGAGGCTTCCGTAAAAACAGCAGAGAACTTGAACTCCCATTATTATAACAATGAAATAAGCACACATTCTAAGGGGTATTGTGAGTGTCCCGGCCAGATTAAGTGCCACAGAAAGATCTATTTTTTGTTCTTTAAATAGGCTATAAACAGATATGGCGCCTTAAGGGGGTCTCTATGTGTGTCATATTTGTTACACTGTGTTCAGCAGTAGACCCAGTTCTTTTTTTCAACAAATGGAATGATCTACAGCTCTGGGGAAAGCAGCAGAGGTCATACATTTGCATTTTATTGCTCTACTTATAGCCCTTTTACTACTCTTTACCTGAGAGTCATTCTAGCTTTCCCTTGCCAAAGAATATTTCATCACACACAGGGTTCAAATGTTTTAAGATAATAGTAATAATAATTGCAGTTAACATTTATTGAGCATTAGGCACCAGGTACTTTATAGGAACTATCTCACTGAATTCTCACACCACCTTACAGGTTAGCTACAGTTATTCATCCCATTTTACAGGTAACAACATTGAACAATAGAAGACAAAGTCTCACAGTGACATATTATGTTTAAGTATAAAGTTAATGGCTGGGTGCAATGGCTCACTCCTGAAATCCCAGTGCCTTAGAAGCTTGAAATGGGAGGACTGCTTGAGGCCAGGAATTCTAGACCAGCATGAGCAACCTAGTGAGACCCCCGTCTCCACAGAAAGACATAAAAAACTGGCCCAGCTCTTGCCCTGAGCCCAGGAGCTTGAGGCTGCAGTGAGCCATTATCATGCCAACGCACTCCGGCCTGGGCAACAGAGGGAGATCCTACCTCCAAAATAAAAATAAAGTTAAGACTCAGCCTTAGGTAAACCTGACTGCAGAACCCAAGTTCTTAGTCACTGCATCATATCCTCTTGAATTATTTAGGGTACTGGAAGGCACTGGAATATCTTCACTAAAGTTAATATTAGCCTTACTTATTTTTGGCTATTCTATTTAACGGAATAAACAGGCAAGAAGAGGTCTGGAAGGCACTTGAACCATCTGGAATTCCAGGCAATAACGTGCTACACAGTAAGAATAAATCAAACTAGGAATGTGCAAATCAAATACACAGACATATTTTGTCAATATCCCTTCTGGTATTGTGGTATCATGTTTTAGATAAGATTCTCAACAGCAGAGTCTCATCGTTGATATTATAAAACTACAAGAGCTCTATGTGTATATAAGTGAGATCCTTATTAGTAGAACCACAATAATAAGATATTATAACATTACAATATTATATCCTAGGGTATTGTAGTAAAAGGCTATTATCGTGTACTTGGCTAATAGGGTCCATACTGTTATAATATATTAAAACCAGATTGACTAATAAAAATGACAGTATTACCATCATAATCTCTGGTACTTGGTGGAGGGAAACATTTTTCAAATGAGGTCTCAAAGCACCTGCCCAGAATCATTGCAAATTCATATATGAAGAAACTGTGCTACACAGAGATTCATGCAAATTGTTCTCTCTCTCTCTCTCATATATATATATGATATACACATATACATATATGATATATGATATATATATATGATATACATATATATATGTATATATATACACATACATATATATGGAAGTCTTTAGCAAGGTGTACAAAAAAATTTAAAGGTCACCCAAAATAGGTTCACAGCAAAAAGATTGGGTGATGCCAAAAGGAAGAATAAAATAACCTGTTCATTTAACAGTAATTTACTGACTTCCCATTATGTGCCAAGAACCACTCCAGGCTATGTAGATACAACCATAAGCTCAAGAGACAAGACTCTGCTGTTTCGGGGCTCCCATCCCAGTAGAAAATATGGAAAAGCAACACATAAGCAAATAAATAGGTAACATTTTGTTAAATAGTAAAAAATGCCATGAATGGAATCAAGTAACCTAAGAGGATAGAAAGTGATGGGACACTGTTTTTTTGAGATGGAGAATGGTGATCAGGGACCGCCTTCTGAGGAAGCAAGGTGATGTAAGCAAAATCTTAAAAGAAGTCAGGATGCAAGGCTGTGCCAACAACTGAGGGAAGAGGGTTCAAGGAAAAAGGAAGAGATAAGTATGGACAACCTGAAGAGGACGTGCTGGCAAAATTAAAGGACAGCGAAGAAGCCTATGTGGGTGGAGCAGAGCAAGCAGAGGATGTCAGAACTGAGAGTGGCAGACAGTCAGCAGCTGGTAGGATATTTTAAGGATGCTGGCTTGCTTTCTAGGTATGCGAGGAAGCCATTGGGGGGATCTGAGCACAATCTGAAGTCCAGGTGACAGGTGATGGCTGGGTGACCAGTCCAGATAGGAAACGTGTGGCTCGGTCCAAGGCGTGAGAAAGAAGTGGCCAGAGCAGAAGCGACTGCATGGGGAATGTGGAACGCGCAAGGTTTTTCGATGACCTGAATGTGAAGAATGTGGGAGACGCAAAGTCTCTGGAGGTCTGCCTGAAGCAACTGGCTACCTTTCAGTGAGATGAAGAAAGGAAGGAGAGGGGATGAGGAGCTTGGTTCGGGACATGGAAGTCTGCGATCCAACCATGTGGGCATCCAAGTACAGACAGTCCAGCCAGCAGTGGGATGCTCAAGTGTTCAGAACAAGGTTGAGGCTAGAGACACACAATTGGACTGCATCAGACATCATGGAAACCAACTGCTCCGTTTTTGAATGGGAAAATGAAAATAAGTAATTCCAGAACAATTATTATTTCTCATGTGTTTTTTCGTCACCCGGCTTTCCTGAAATGTAATGCTGCAGTGAATGGTGAGGGTGAGTCAGGAGACACGAACTCTAGCTCTGGCCCTGCCAAAGACCCACCAGGCTTGGTTCTCACTTTCTGTATCCTACCCTTCTCGTTACAAAAGCGAACGTAACTGACCAGGATCCTGTGACAGGCAGTAACAAGTATTGCTGAGGACCCAGCGAGATTGGAACCTCATACACCGCTGGTGGGAAGCTAAAATGGTGAAGCCACTTTAGAAAAACCATTTGACAGTTCCTGAAAAATTATCACATGACCAAGTGACTACAATCCTAGGCATATATAAGGGAATTAAAAATAAGTGTTCACACAAAAACTTGTAGGTTAATGTTCATATCAGCATTATTCGTAACAGCCAAACCAACTTAAATATCCAACCGAGGAATAAATTGTGGCACCTATACACAATGAAATAGCCATAAATGAAGTCCTGATATACACTGCAACATGGATAAACCTCTGAAAACATCTTAAGTTAAACAAAAGCCAGACACAAGAGGCCACATATTGCATGATTACATTTCTGTGAAATGTACATTTAACAGCCAAATCCAGTTAACACAGTAAGGAAATCAATGGTTCCCTGGGGCTAGGGGATATTGGGGTGGGGGAGGTGACTCTTAGGGGGCACGGAATTTCTTTTTCGGGTGATGAAATTGTGTGAAAATGATAGTGGTGATGGCTGTACAACTTTGTGCATATGATAAAAACCACTGAATTGAATATTTTAGAAGGGTGACGGACCATAATGGTATGTGAAAGACAGCCACAGTCAGGCACAGCATCTCAGATAAAAAGAAAAGATACACTAGGTTAAAATCTTATGTTGTCAGAAGAAACATCAATGTGAGTCTTCAAAGTCAAAGTCAAGAGAGACTGTTCAATCATCTGCATGCCGGGATAACCAAGATGTCCACCAACTGTATTCTCATTTCCACCTGTACTCTGACCTCTGCTTCCAAAGAACTCTTACCTTTGACTGCCCGGTTTAAAGATATTCAACATGAAACAGTGCTGCCAGGCTTCAAAAAGCTCTGGAATAAATATACTGTCAACTGTGGAATAATACCACATTTGAAAGGGAAGGAAGTAAATGTAAGTTTCCTTCTATCACAAGAAAAAACCAACTTCTTAGTAATCTTCTGACAAACCAACACAGTGCCAAGCCCCCGCTTTCAAGTTATTAACGAAATTTTGATCATGCAAAAATAGTTCAACACAAATGTTCTAATCTGTCCTAAGTTCACCCATGGCTAACCATGTACCCATAATTATGCCCGCAATGAGTAGATAATATATTTTAGTAAAATTCAGATACATGACAATGGAACTAATCATAGTAACCTAGAGAAAAGTATGCACCAAATACATAAAAATCCCAATAATCCTGACAATTCTTTCTTATATATAGTAACAGGACTGTGAACATCCAACTATATCAGCTTACAGATTGTAAACTCTCCAGGACACATTTAATTCCACAGGGATTAATGTTATATCCTGATGGAAGGGTTAGACCTCCCACTGGGTTCACAGCATGAAAATGGACCCATATCTTTATAAAAGATAACTTTCACAAGAAAAATGGTCTGAAAACACAATGAGAAAACTTCATGTAACTTGACTCATCAGAAATTACAAATGAGAATGAAGAAATATAAATCATATTGTTAATATGAAGTCTTACCACCCTGATGCCATCTGTATCTGCAAGCTATTTTTTCAGTCTCATTACAAAAGAGGGCATTGAGAACTTTCCCTGTTATGACTTTGAGTGATCCTGCTCAGAGTTTAGAAGAGAAATCCTAAGGCATGTGTGTTTACAGACGCCAACACCATTCTTCATAGATCATGAGTTTTGATTCTGTACTACATTTTCCTAAGTCTTGCCTTAGGTAGTGTCTCCATCTCTCTGGAATCTTATTCTATATCTTGATACTACTACTGTTTGTCATGGACTGAATGTGTCCCCCTAAAATGCATATGTTAAAGTTCTAACCCTCAAATGCGATGGTGTTAGGAGGTGGGGCCTTTGGGAAGTAATTAGACTGAGTTAGAGTCACAAGGGCAGAGCCACCATGATGGGATTAGTGCCCTTTTAAGGGAGAAAAAGGGATCCTAGAACTTCCTTTTCAACCATGTGAGGGTATAGCTAGGAGATAGCCCTCTGCAAGCCAAGAAGAGAGCCCTCACCAAGAACCAAATCTGCCAGAACCTCTTGCACTTTCTAGTCTCCAAAACCTTGAGAAATAAACGTCTGTTGTTTAAGCCATCCACCCTAAGTCATTTTGTTACAGTAGTCCAACCAAAGTAAGATATTCATGGCAGGAGGTCATATAACAGCAGCTGGCCAGAGAACAACCCATCACAGAGATGAAGCTAAGCAGAGGCTTAATGCAGCTTGGGATAATGGAAAATCCTGAAAAAGAGGAGGCGAAATCAATTGAAAGAGGAGGTGAAATCAGTTGGAAGAGGAGAACTCACAAAATCAAAGGGAAATAAAAAATGATCATTTCCATGAATGGGGATGTAACTTTGAGGATGCAGAGTTTTCTCAGCACCTAGGATGGTAATGGGCACAGGCATTGAAAAGGATTTGCTGACCTAAGGAACAACGATGAAAACCATTACATAGGAAACAAGGAACTGCTAGGAAGTAAGCTGCTATGCTGAAAACACAGCCTTAGATAGGTTCCTCCTGGTGGTTGAGTTCTAGGGCTCCATAAGTCAAATTCCATACCAATTATACCTTTAAAGTTTCTACAAACTATTGTTACTTTTATTCCATGATGCAGTTTATCAGCTGTGAAGGTATTATAGCAGATTAAGATCTTATTAAGCACTAAATATAAGAAAGTGTGTTTATTAAACAGAGACCCTATTTTGTTTCTTCTCCAAAAACACTTGTCTATAGCTTGTTAATGCTTGTTTTGAATTCTCTCCCTATTGTTGGAGGCAATTCACAGAGAACACAGCAAAGACACAGTCAGATATATACATGAAATGTCTCCCTTTCCTTCTGCTTTGCACTGCCATAAGAATTCTTTTTTTTTTTTTTTTTGACAAAACTTTATTAGGAAAAAATGCACGCATTTAGCATAGCCTGTACATACTTAACTGTGTCATCCTGCTTTGCAAAGAAGTTCCTGACCTGTTCTCTATAGTGCTCTCAGGACTTTGCCTAGTAAACATGGTGAGCTGCCCTGACCCATCCCAGTTCTTCAGCCAGTCTATCTTTTTGGTGATAGACAATCCAAACTTTAGCTGCTGGGAAGTAACTGTCAATGACCGTGCAGTGATATTTGTATCCTTCACCCACCAAACCTTATCCAGAATAAGAAAATAGAACTATCAGCTATGGGATAAAACTGTCAATAATAAATGGAAGCAGCCATATGAAATAGTGAAACTTAAAAACATATTTTTGTTAATACTTTCCTCAATTATAAAAGTAATACATATTTGTTATAGAAATTACAGAGAAGTATAACTAATACCATACTAACTGGAAGAGATTCTCTAAGCACAAATGGAAGGGTTCCTCTAATTTTTGTATTCTGTTATGTTTTTATTGCATTTTAGGTTTTGGGGTACATGTGAAGAACATGCAAGATTGTTGCTTAGGTACACACATGGCAGCGTGATTTGCTGCCTTCCTCCCCTTCACCTATATCTGGCATTTCTCCCCAGAGTTCTTTAACTTTCTCCTGTCCTACCTTTGCTTCCCATCAATCATGTGGTCCCATGATCAATGACAATATTTTAAAGTTTTTCAAAGTTTACTATTTTCCTAAGAGACACTGAACTCCCTGAAAATAGAAAGTCTCAGTTAAAAACAAAGTTGTCATAGCCTACATAAAGATAATCAACACATTTTTCTCCTCTCAGTCCCTGGGATGTATTTTGTAAATAATATTAGCTTGATGAAAGCAAACAGGAAGATACCATCCCCAACACATATCACATTCCAATGTTACCTCGAATTAAAATGTATACCAACATGCATCTTTGGGTTACTCTGGCCCATGGTTTCCTCCAGTGGCACTGGAATTTACAAAAAACCTAAGATGTAATAGACATATAATTATCTTTTTTTTTTCCCTAAGTGAAACTAGCCTTAAAAACTGATACATATGTTCCTAGTTTAATGACTAAAATTATGAAGCACACTTAACCTATCCTCCATTGAGTGGCTTTAAATGGAACTTTAAACTGTGACTCTAGAACTTGTCTTCAATGAGAAGCATTAGAAACTTGTAGCTTACAAAAGGAATAAAATGTGTATATGGGCAAATATGGAACAATCAGTGTTTTCTGAAGTAAATAATTAACTATGAACTCGTTTTAAGGTATTCTGAGAACACACTGTGACTATGAACTATGACTACATCGCTCACGATGCTAATAGTATGAATTCACACAATCAATGTCAGAGGTAGGTTGGAGGAATAGTTCAAGAAGTACTAGGTTATTCAACAGCTTCAATGGGCTACATCTGGGATGAGCATATATCCCGAATCCTGGCATGGGAGGTGCTCCATGAGAACTGGCTCAGTTCATCTCAGCACCAGAGGTTGTGGGCAGAAGGCTCACTGCATCTCGGTTTTTGCTCTCAGTGTCCTCCAGGCTAATGGGAGAACTGACACAGGACTCAGCTGGTGATGTCATTACACGGTGAGTGGTATGGATGCAAGCACATGTGCACACATGTCCAGGATACTGTGGAAGCTCGGGCGCACTTGGCTTAGGGTGGTGGACAGTTGGGGGGATGGAACAAGAAGACTGCTGGCTTTCTACAGGAAGCACTATCTCATCTCCATCTCAAATAATCTGTAAAACTTTCCATTTTTAACTCCAAAAGCATGTTTAATAAGTTTTCTTGATGCCAGAAGGGTTTTAATAAAAATGAATCCAATCAGTATAACTTAAATTATCACGATTTCAAGCCCATCTATGGGGTTCCAAATATTTAAATAGTTTTATGTGAGATATTTATATTGTTATAGCATCATTTAAAATAATCCTTGAGTGTTTTAGCCTACCTTCTTTTGTAATATACATGATTTATAAATACATATGTGTAATATGTACGAAATCAGTGCTGAAATAGATGTTCAAAATTTCCTTTTAGCATTCATTTTTATAGTGGTGTGCTGCATAGTATTTGACTAATAGAAATCCTGTCAGAATTCCTACTGTCCCAGTACCATAACTACTACTCTATTCAGGTTTTCTGGTAGAAGAGTAATCACTTTCTAACAGGATTAACTTCACACCTTGCCTAAGTCGACAACCATCCTTTATCAATAACTTAATAAGCACTACCGTTTGAAATACCATTCAATTTCATACACCATATACCTCTACCAGTACAACTTGGTGATTTAATGCAGCACAAACCACGTTAGATGCATTCTAAGAATAGCAGCATTTTTTTCTCTTAAGAATATAGGCCAGAGGCTATGCAAGAGGACATCACAAAGGGAAGCCAGGCTACAGATGGAAAAAAAGGAAGTCATTTTTCAAAGGAGGCTACAACCTTCACCTCTGGAACACAGACCTCAGCTCCTCTTTGCTGGTGTGGCTGGGTTCTCTTAGAGGCAGCAACCTCCAGGAACAGAGACATACAGAGCATTTCCCATGCTAGCTTCAGCTTCTCTGCCTGTTATCACCAGCAGCAATGATAGGTTTATAACTTAACATGGCTACCTAACATGTTCCAGGGAGTAGAGTGCATTTTTCTGAAGTCTTATACAAACGACATACTGAACTTACTGTTTTTTCCATAAACCTTGGCTTCCCAATAATAAAGAAATCTCAAGCATTTCTCTTTGCCACTGCTCATTAATTCAACCTATAACCCATTATTTCTTGCTATCTTTATACATTTTTTAAAAATTAAATTTAAAATTGGAGGACCATGGACTAGAAGCACATCATGACACAGAAGTATCATGGTAAATCCATTCAACGTGGACACTAAAGTGTAAAAAACTAAACAGCCCAAGCTAGGCCACAGGGAATGTTCACCTTGTAAAACACTAAGTCTAATAAATGGATAAATAAACAACTCGGGGTTTGTTACAAACTTAATTGTTGAAATGGGGCTGTGGCCAACTTGAGCATTCAGGATGTGCCTATTATCAAGCAGATAAACTCCACTATCTACCATGGTTGACTCAAAGCCCAGGCTACTGAGGCTGAGAAACAGCTCACCAGGAGACATCCAGATAAAAATCAAAGATCAAAAGTTGAGAAACAGCTTCCCCCTACCCCGACCCCAATCAGCCGAGATATGGTGATTGATATGGTTTGGCTGTGTCCCCACCCAAATCTCACCTTGAATTCTAATGACCCCTCACGTGTCATGGGAGGGACCCAGTGGGAAGTAACTGAATCATGGGAGTGGGTTTTTCCCACACATTTCTGACAACAGTAAGTCTCATGAGATCTGATCGTTTTTGAGATGGAATCTTGCTCTGTCACAGAGGCTGGAGTGCAGTGCTGCAATCTCAGCTCACTGCAACCTCCGCCTCCTGGGTTCAAGCAATTCAGCTGCCTCAGCCTCCCAAGTAGCTGGGATTACAGGTGCATGCCACCAAGCCCAGCTAATTGTATTTTTAGTAGTTAAGAGTTTCACCATGTTGGTCAGGTTGGTCTTAAATTCCTGACCTCATGATCCGCTTCCTCAGCCTTCCGAAGTGCTGGGATTATAGACATGAGCCACTGCGCCTGGCCAATCTGAGGGTTTTATAAAGGGGAGATCCCCTGCACATGCTCTCTTGCCTGCAGCCAAGTAAGACGTCCCTCGTCCCTTTGCTCTTCCTCTTCTGCCATGATTGTGAGGTCTCTCCAGCCACGTTAAACTGCGAGTCCATTAAACCTTCATCCTTTATAAATTTCCCAGTCTCAGGTATGTCTTTATTAGCAGTGTGAGAATGGACTAAGACAGTAGGTGAAGACATAAGCTCTCTAAAAAGGGAAGGATGAGAAGAACAAGGAAAGAGCCAAAGAGTGAGAAGGGCAAGACGTCCACAGTCAGGAGGCTGGAAGAAAAAGGAGACATGGAGGAGTAATGAAGGATAATCAGAAAAAGCATCACATGCCACACCAGCCAACAGAGGAATTTTAAGGAGACAAATTGCCAAATACATAAAAGGCATGGAACACATATTTTAATGACATTTAAAAAAAACAACCAACACCCAGGCCATACTGATGTGTCCTCCCCCAGCCACCCATGAGGGACAAGCCTATCTATAAATCCCCAGAGGACTCTCAGTGTAAAACCAGCAATGGAATAGTAGACCCAGGGATATCATCTTCCCATAGGAGACTGGTCTCAGGAGGCTAAAAGAGATCGAGACACCACCAGGTGGCAACCCAGAACCAAGTATGATTCCCATTTATTTATCTAGGATCTGTAACAATATTGGATCATAGAAATGGTCAACATGTCAATGAAATGTCTATATTTATGTGTAGCAAAAGATTAGAGAAATATAAATCGGTCCCCATAGAAAGGTAAATATTGAGACTGAAGGAGCCTGTTGCCATTGTACAGCAGATACCCTCAATTAGTAACTGTATCTTTACCGTGTAAATGGCTGAAGTAATTAACGATTAATAGAAGATGCCCTCAATTTAAAGCCTGCAAGCAAAGTAATCAAATTCAGTAGAAGCTGTAGCCTCTAAACAAAGTCACATCATACAAATACAAAAGGAAACACAGACTTGAATAAAAAATGCAAATCAGGAAGACGGTTAGACTATAAGCTGAAGAGAAATGATCCTAAAATTATCCTAAAAAATTCCCTATTCAAGAGTCAGTTTATGGACCTATTTTAATCTTGGCAAAGGTCTGACTTGAATCCTGGCTGATGTTTAAGTACAACCTGGCTTTCAGTGTATTTATGCATGCAGATCAGACAGTTTCCTGCAGTTTGAATTAGCTATACAAGTACCTCTCATATCAGTGCAGATATACTTGATATATACAGTGTCAACATTACTACCAGGGATGGAGGTCACAAACACTGCTTTGCTTGTTGGTCATGAAATAAAATTGCCAAGCAGAATTTGTGTTGCTCCAGAGGGTATATTAATGCAGGCAACATGGTTATCAGCAGTCTTTAGCCTGCCTCTCTAAGCTTCTAACAGAAACATTTAGGGAGAGGAAGCATTACATCTGGCTACAGCTGCACATTACATGGTCCACTGAGACTCAGATGCTGATGGCTGAACGGAATAACAAACAGCTGGGTATAAATGTAAAAATCAGGAAACCAATTTCAAACACATGTATTTCAAAAATCCTCTGAAATTCCAGCTCTGTAGGGGAAAGAGCAATTAGTCTTACGGAGTGAAAGAGTATCTCATATTAAAATACAAAAATATACCTAGGCACCCTGGGGCCATTAAATCTGGGCTGAGCTCTCCTGTGACTCTTTCACAAAGGGCAGTGTGAGAACAAACAAAGGCAGTATCATCTGATCATTTTCTGGCTGTGGTCACGCTTTGGCTGAGTCATGTGAAGCATCTGAGCTGCCTATCTGAGCTTTCCAGAATGAGGAAAAGTTATTAATTTAACAGCATTGAATGGGAAAGTTTCCCCCAAAGCCTCATCTCAGGGTCCTCTACATTACACCCAGGCACCAGGGAAGGGTGTAGAGAGGAATCTCCCAGCAGGGTGCTGCTGCATTAGAAACACCAAATAAACTTGTATTAAATTTTGAATAGATTTTCTATGTGTAAAGATTTAGGTAAGATGATAGCTTGGAGAAAGTGGCTAGAAATTTTTTTTCCCTTGGGGTTTGAAAGTCTTAACCATTTTGGTGGAAAAGTTTGGGTTAATCCTATGCATAGACTTCTAAACACTGCCACCCATTTGTATTGAAAAAAGGCAGTGTTACAGGATCAGATATGAGAAAGAGGACCACATAATTATCCCAACTTGGACACTTTTAATTCAAGGGAGGATATTGATGATGCCAAAATAATCACTCTAAACTGGGAGTAGCCCAGCAAATCAGGTCAGTACCCACTTGAGTACCAAGGGAAGGAGAAAGAGCCTGAGGTTGGATCTACAATGCCAATTAAGTGGCTGCAATCCCATCCTCTTATTTTCACTGATCCTCATTTACTTGTTCTCAGGATTCCCAATCCAGTGTAAATTACAGAGCTCTGCTACAGAAGTTCTGGGAGCAAAAGGATAGACTGGATAAAAATCTGTATGTCATTGCTTACACAATTAATTCCACGGATCATACCAGATTAACTGTGACCTAATGGAGTAGGGCACCACCACCACTGCAGCTTTTTTGAATGGGAAAGAACTGCCGTATCACCAGTTTTTATTAATGTTGATTTTCCTCCATCATGAGCTAACTAGATGCTACAATACAAATGGCCAAGATCACAGAAGTCCTAACAGTACTAATGTATGTGCACATTTCCACCAGAAAACTATTTCTTCCAGTGTTCTTAGTAATAAAGGACACACGAAATATTTTTAATGCATCTAGGAGGGATCTAGATGTAGCAAAAAATGAAAAATAAAGATGAGGCACTATTATAACATTTACCTCACCTGATCTACAGAGTAAGGAATGAAGATCTTAAAAAGTTACAGCAGTTAAATTCTTGTATCTCAACAAAAAATTCCTTTATAAATCCAACATAGCCCCAAAAACACAAAAGTACAGATCCTTCTTCAATTTAAACTTGTTTCTTTTAAGAAACAACAGGCAAAGTCAACAGGACAAAGGCCCAGAGTAATCCAGTATTTAAGCCTGTAATCTAAGAACTCTAGTTAAACTCCATAAAATTTTCTAACACCTACCGGCAGCCACCCCGCATATTGTGAGACTTTGAAACTGAATATTTGTGTTAAGAATGATAAACTACAACTCTTCTTCATTGGTAGACATTTCAGGCTTAAAAAAAGGAACAGGTAGTACAGAAATGTTTAGGTAGTTTCCAAGTGACAAAACTACTGATCAGTTCAGTCCAACGACAGTGGGTCACTTGTGACTTGTAAGTCCTAAGTTCCTCAGTTGTCCAACTTCGTTTTAACTATTCGATCTGCTGTACAGACTGTACAACTGCAATGTACTTTCTGACTTACACTGTATTTACAACACCACAGTGGGATCAATTTGCTACTGTAGGGGCTCACAAGAAACCCTGAGAATTAGGTAACTTTAAAAGCTAAATTTACATTGGTTCTAGGTTAAGTACCTTTCTTAAAGTAAGTTTTGCTGATGGACTAAGAATCCATGTTATCAAAAGCCCAGGCCAGGTGCAGTGGCTCAAGCCTGTCATCCCAGCACTTTGGAAGCCAAGGTAGGTGGATCACGAGGTCAGGAGATTGAGACCATTCTGGCCAACATGGTGAAACCGCATCTCCACTAAAAATACAAAAATTAGCTGGGGGTGGAGGCACACACCTTAGTCCCAGCTACTCGGGAGGCTGAGGCAAGTGAATCAGTTGAACCTGGAAGGTGGAGGTTGCAGTAAGCTGAGACTGTACCACTGCACTCTAGCCTGGCAACGGAGCAAGACTCCATCTCAGAAACAAAACAAAACAAAAAAAAAAAACAACGAAAAAATCCGAGGGAGTCAGTCAGATGCATCAACATATAACCTATCAAAAAAGTGCCCTGAACATTGAGACAGTATTTGTGATTCACAGAAAGAATTCATGAAATGTACAAATTGAGTTGCCTCCACTTAGACCTCGCCATTGGGCGGTGATATTATTTGATGAGGAATGCCTATACTTCAGAATTTTCAAAATAGAGGCTTTGACTCAAAAGCTACAATAATCATTTACATAAACCATGAAGAAACCCTGGCTGACATGCTATATTACTCAGAAAACTTTTTACTTGGACCCCAAAGTTATTTCATTTTAACTCCACGAATGTTAAGAATACTTAATTGGTAACCTTGGTATTACAGTACAAAGTAGGCTGTCCAAAATCCAGCATACATTTGAGCTTATAATTTACGTTAGAAAGGTAATAAAGCATACATACTGGGAAGCATCTAATTCACTAGATATACATTAACTGTTCACAATGTAATTACGACCCAATAAACATTTCTTTGGTGACACATTGTCCTATCGGACAGAGACACCAGAGAATCAGGAATAGTCTATAGGTTTTCTGAGGAACCTTCATCAATTATTTGTTCTGCTTCTATTTTGGATTAAGCCATCACAATAGTTTTTCTTTAATTTTTCCAAGAGTTTAGACTCTACTGGGGCTTGGAAAGTGAGTTACAACATTGCGAAACACCACGTAGATAAATTTCCTACCTTAAAAACAAAATAACAATGATGCCATCATCAATTCTTCTTCCCATTAGTTTTCCATCCAAAACCAAGGACCATCTATTTCATGAAACAGTTACCTAGATTTAAAAATGCTACTCAACCATGAACAAAATACTAAGCTTCACCATGTCAGATTCTCATATTTTTATTTTTTTTAAGGGATAGGCTGGCCTCAAACTCCTGGCCTCAAGCAATCCCCCCACCTCAGCTTCTTGAGTAGTTGAGATTAAAGACACTGAGCCACCCTATCCAGTTAGTAAGTCCTCTTAAAAAATTTCAAGGGGTTTAAGCTCTCGCTAAAGTTGGAAATAGGGTCTCAGCTTGTGTCCTCAAGAGTAAAAATGACCAGGATGGTTTGCTGGTATCACAGCCAGGTTCTAAGGAAAAAAAAAAAAAAAAGCCCATGAAGTAGTGGGGTGCCCCTTGGAAGCAATTTTTTTTTGGCTGAGCCTTATGTGGAGTTGGGGGATGTGAAGAGGCTACACATAATGTCCCAGCGATGCAATTGTACCTGCACCAAGAAGGCACGCACCTCAACCAACTTTCTCAACTTTGCCTATCATGCATGGATCTAAGTCAAACTGTGTTTGTTTCACATGGTAGAAACAGAGGATTTGTGCTAGAGGAGGTGCCACCGTGATTGAGTCCACAATGGAGCAAATGAAGTGCTAAAAGAGTAATAGCATTTTGCTCAAATTATATGATCACTGGGAACCAAGCATTTTGACAAAGTGTTCAAACATCAGAGAATGGAGTTGGTATCATGTAGTTGAGAACCATGGTGTTGGGCCTTATAGTCTGATTTCTGAAAGCCTTATAATGAGGGTGGAGTGGATATACATTCCATTCTTTGGCTGTTATTTCTGTTCAACGAAGCCTGCAATTTTCAGTCACTTGAAAATGTAATTATAGATAATGTTTGCATCAGTAGCAAGAATACAATAAGCACACAGGGCATGAAAACTCCACTCAAATCACATCCTCTTAGGTTATGGTGCTTGTGTCCTGCCAAGAGTAAAGGCATTTCAACAAGCCAATGTTCAGTATGAAATGGTTTGTGGGTTAGAACAACCCATGCATGAATTCTCCTCTAACTTTTCTATTACCCCTTCTTTTACATTGGGTATCTACACAGACAGAAATTTATGATTTGCTAAAAACACAGAATCCCATCAAATATTTATGCACTTGAGTACAAAGCTATGGAGAGGCTGAAAGTGTAATGACCCTTGAAATGGACCAGGTGCGACATGTCGGCTGGTCACAGCTGTCCATCACCAAAACTCTATTGTTATCTTGCATAGAAGCTCACTTATTCTATTGCCTACTTTTGAGGCTCATGTAAGGAGGAGGGCGTAAAAACGGATGTTACTGTAGAAAGCATAATGCATAAGGTTATCAACTGAGGTGGGTTGTGGGGACAAAATGCCACCTGAGAGCCATTTTCTAATTCACAAGGCAGCATACTGCCACCTGAGAAGGCCAAGTATTCATCTAAGTCATATGAAAAATTCTCAAGTTCGAAGTCAACGGGGGAAAATGCCAGGTGTCTAATGAAATTCTCCAAAGAAACCTCTTCATAAAATATACCATTATCATAAATGAAGAATAAGTGCCCACCTTAGCATTCAATGTTAATTGCTTCTTTATCTTGGCAGTGAGAATCTGCCTGAGGCGTTAAGAGATCTTGACACCGCTTGGGTGTCTCTATCCACTAACACATCTCTTACGATGCTCTTGCCTTCCAGCCTCAGAAATTGCTCTATGAAATAAAATCAAGAAAAAGCAATTTATGTAAAAGAGCACATAAAAAGTAGAAGATTGTTGGGTAATAGCTAAGAACCTGTATTTCACACTCAAAACCCACATAGGCAGTTGCCAGTGGGTCAACCTATCTAGAAACTCAACCTGTTTATATCAAAGAATCCTCAAGAGACTTCCAGGCAACCTCAGGCTTTGAAAATGACAGACAGAGGTACACTTTTGGGTTTCCAGTACTGCCACCTTTTAGAACCTCAATATCTTCATTTGCAAGATGGAAATGATACAAGTTACCAAGAAAAAAATTTCTGAGAATTACTGATAAAATATAAATTCCTTAGTCTGATGGCTAGCCCATGGTGTATCCTAAATCAAGAACTGATCTAATAAAATAGTTCAGAAAATGTAACCACAGGACGGCAGCATCCCTTAAAAGTGTTAATAATCAGAATTAAAGGAAACACACACCAAAAAGCAGCATATGATTGGCAAGGAATTAGTTTGGTTGACATTAGAAAACATTTTCTGGCTTCTGAGGTCTGCCCAATTATTACTTGAACAGGAATGTGGAAACAAATCTGGATCAGAAGTAGTCCGTCCTTAGGAGACCTGAAAAACGAGACCAAGAAAAGATAAAAGTGTGGCCATCACGTGGCTTCTAAGATGACGAAAGTCCAATTTTGGTCACTTTTTACAATAGATTTAAAACCAACTGAAAGTCTGCCTATAAAGTTAATTAGATTTCTTTGACACTGATAAGAGAAAAAGTGCTAATTACAAAATACCAATTAATTTGTACGGAAATATTTGTACTATCTGTGTGGCTGCCCCCTTCTCCAAAGATTTTGCCAGCTTTCAGTCACAGACCTAGTTTTCCCTTCCCAACAATCTCAACAGCGGCAGTCATCTCTGACATTGCCAAAGGCCCCCCTGCCTCCAGCAAAGTCCCCTGGTTCACCCTAATGCAAAGTGCTGTGTGATGAGAGGCAAGAGTCTGCATTCTGGAGGTCACATTCACAGCCTGCAGAGTTCCTCCACAGTCAATATCACACTCAGCTACAGTAGGTGCGAAATATTCCCCTGGCCTGTCATGGAGGATATTCCTCAACAATGGATTCACACACCAAGGCTTTAGGCTTCCAAATGGAATCTGTGCTGTCTGATCTAGAGCATCAAGTCACTTGCGGCACTGGGAGTAAACTCTCACACTCTGTGGAGGCTCTGATCTCTTAGCACTCCAAAGGCCCTATCAGCTACATCAGAAGAAAGAAGTGCCTGTTTAACCACCAAAATAACAAGGACACACCTTGCAGCTGGACACCATGTAGATGCTGCAGATAACCCACATACTAATCCCCTTGTCTTAACCCCATGCCACCACATAAGGCAAAAATCACCAATTCCTTCTCTAGGTCATTTCCTGCCCCAGGGACTCTCTCCATCTACATCCTCCAGGAATTCTGCAGTCCGAGCACCTAATGAGGCCACCCTAGGATGCAGGGTCTACAGTCCTCCCGCTCCATGTTCATATCATCAAAATTGTTTCCCTGGTCAGGCGCAGTGGCTCACCCCTACAATCCCAGCATTTAGAGAGGCCGAGGTGGGCAGATCACTTGAGGTCAGGAGTTTGAGACCAGCCTGGCCAACATGGTGAAACCCTATCTCTAGTGAAAGTTCAAAAAAATTAGCTAGGTGTGGTGGTGGAGGCCTAAAATCCCAGCTACCTGGGAGGCTGAGGCAGGAGAATCACTTGAGCCCAGGATTTGGAGTTCCAGCAGGCAGAGGTTGCAGTAAACTGAGATTGCAAAAAAAAAAAAAAAAAAAAAAAAAAAAAAAAAAAAAACTTTCCCTAATGGCTGGGTTTCTGCAAGGGTTGGGATTCCCATTATGTCAGAACCAGCCTTCATATTGCATCGCTAATTCTCTTCCCAAAAGAAAATCAGAATCTATTTCAGCAGGTGTAGAGAAGGGCATTTCATAAGGCTCACGTGGAGATATTGCCTTTGCTTCACCCGGTCCCAGAATGGAAATGTCTGACCACAAGTTCACGGCGGGAACATGAACTGCATTTTACTTCTCAATCACCACGCAGAAAAGCGAGGGAGAAAAAAAAATCAGTCTTCATGATGTCGTCCTGGGGACTGAGCATTTTCTGAAAGTTCACTTGGGAGCAATAATGCTTTATGGGTATTTGCCCGAGATTTAAAAGCATGAAAGTTCTGAAGAAGAAAACATTCACTCTTCTGTTGTAATGAAGTTCCATTAGACTTGATTCTCCCAGGAATTGTAGGGGAACTTGCGGTCAGTTTTAAGTACCAGGAAGCTATAAAATATTTAGGTTGTCATTTCTTTCCCAACGTTAGTCTGACAATAACACTGCGGGGCAGGTAAGCAGAATATTTTATTATCCTTATTTTCTAGTGGAGGAATCTTGACAAGTCAACTGAGACTTGAAGCAGGCACAGAAGAGATCAGAAGACAGCCAGGAATTCTCATGAGATGGTGGCGAAGGACGCCCTTCCACTGTGGTGCTGGGAGAGGCCACGACACCTCGTCCCTAGTGGTTCCATTCTATGACACACAGTGCAAGTCAAACAAGAGGAAGTTACTGCTATGAAAAATTAAAATTCACACATAGCCAATGCAACTAAAACCACTTTGCAATAAGAAAAATTATTTCCTAAATTTTGCAGTGAGTACTCAACCGAGGAGGAAAAAAAGGACTTGCCTCTCAGTCTCCTCTCCAACACAGGAGAGGAGCTCTTCTCTAAGAGGCCTCTAAGACACCAGAAGTAAAAACACATTCCCAAGTGCTCTAGGTACCCACAAGAGAAACACACACCATCCATTCGATGCTGGCAGCTACTTTTTGACATCACAGCATAAAAGAAAAAGGGGAACAAGGAGACAGGAAAACATGAGCTTGTGGTGAAAAGAAAGAATCCCAAATGCATGAAAAGGCAATGTAAAGATGACTTAATATTAAGAAACTACTTTGAGACAGAGCGGCCAGCAGCATTCAGCTGTGTTCAGGCTTCTCAAAGGACTCCTATGTTATCTCTCAATCCTGACATCAAGAAAAGATGGCTGGCTGGACAAAGGGAGTCATGAGGAAAGATGTTACCAGAGTGGGCTGAAGTGAGTAATTGCAGTTGGAGGCCTCCTGGTGACAATTTTGAGAAGGCAAACACAGCTGCAGCACAGCCAAATATAGCTGGCCCAGACAAAGACATCCATAAAGTTAATCATTCCGAAACACGCCACCCTTATGCTCAACCCGAAAACTCAACACTCCTCCTATAATGTAGGAAGTCAAAATACAGTTCAATGCACAGAAACAAGCAGCTGCTCCAGTGGAATTTACAAGTGATGAGTTAGGTGTTTGGATACTGCCCTTCTCCTAAGGCTACAATCCTGAGAACCATGTCCCGGACGGATGTGGTCCCTTCTCTTGAAACTGAGGAAGCCGCTCAGGAAAAGGATAATAAAACAGGCCTTAGAGGAGATTTTTTTTTAAAGATATAAATCAGAAAAACATACGAAACGCAACAAGAAAACTTCGGAAAAAGCTGTACTGTTTATGACTGCATTGAATCAAGGCCAGGGTACAGAGATTCATGAATGAAGAGCAAAACAAACAATGAAGTAAATCCACAATAGTCCTCTACCAAATGCTGTCTTCACGATTTTGGGAATCATCTTTCTATGATTCCCTAACAGTTTTCAAGGACAAAATTATTTCAACCCTGTTTCACTTGATATCCAACGTCTTCCCTGAGTTCCAAAGAGAAAACACCAGGGTGTGTGTGTGTTTGGGGGTAGGGGTATTTAAGTTGGTTTACACCAATTTACCCACTTCCAGGCATGTGCATCTGCTATAACATTCATCTTTTTAAAATGTTCAGTTTACATGCTGGACTCCCATTAGACAATCAAAATTTCAAGGACTCCTTTCCACAGCAACAGGTGGCCATGGGATAATGACATGGATCACATAAAATGGCAGCAGCAAAGAGGCACAAAGGAGGGAATGTGGTCTGGGGAGGACCACGTGTGCCTGTGCAACAAGAAAACATCCAGGGGGTAGCAACTGTCCAGAGTTTTCTGTGAAGAGTCTGTTGTTCTTCCTACTCTAATTCTGAAAAGACCTTGGGAGTGGCAACATCTCAACTGCCACTGAGAAACAGAAGCAGCCCCCAAATCCAAGGACTCGGCAGTGAGGGGAGAAGAGGCCATTAAAAGGGTAAGTGTCTCAGCTTTTCACCCAATAACATGGCAGGATTACCAGAGTTGAGGTTTTTTTCACCCTTAATAGGAGTTGTCCAAAGTTTTGGTCAAAAGAGTTGAAATACAGTCCTGGGAGTTTTTTCTAGCAGTATCACTAATCTGCAGTACAACTTTGGTCAAGATTTAAGACTCCTGTGAACATGTAAATGTTTCAGTTATAATGGTAATAATCCATAAACACATGTATCATGACTTTTGCAACTAAAGACCATTTAATGGCAAATATTTTAAGAAAGTGAAACACTATGCTGTATTAGTCTGTTTTCACACTGCGATAAAGAACTGCCTGAGACTGGTTAATTTATAAAGTAAAGAGTATTAACTGACTCACAGTTCAGCATGGCTGGGAAGACCTCAGGAAACTTATCATGGCAGAAAGGAAAGGGTAAGCAAGGCATCTTCTTCACAAGGTGGCAAGAAGGACAAGTGCTGAGTGAAAGCAGAAGAGCCCCTTATAAAACTATCAGATTTCAGCAGACCTACTTTCACGAGAACAGCACAGGTGAAACCGTCCCTGTAATTCAATTACCTCAACATGCTCGCTCCCGTGACACGTGGGGATTATGATGATTACAGTTCAAGATGAGATCTGGGTGGGAACAGAAAGCCTAACCATATCATACGTCCAGTAAGATGAGTTTCCAGAGATATATATACTTATAGTCACCTATATATACATACATATGTATATACCCCCACACATATTTTAGGCCTACTGACCATAGCCAGGTAAATAACATTTCACTCTTTTAGCCTAAAGGACCAACCCGTTGTCTTTGTGTCCGATAAATGGAGGTTCAACTTTCCTGCTACTAGGAGAAAGGAAAAAAATTTTGGGAAAAGGATATAAAATACCACCTTAAAATTTAATTAAATTAAGTCAACCTATGAACTTTCTTTAGAAAAAGCATAAAATCAAGGCTTTCAGCTGTGGTACTGGGGAAATGATTTCCATGGTTATGACAGAGAGCATCACATACAGTCTTACTAAAGAGACAAACTTCTGGGACTTCTTTATTATTATTATTAGAAGGAGTCTTGCTCTGTTACCCAGGCTGGAGTGTAGTGGCACAATCTCGGCTCACTGCAACCTCCACCTTCTGGGTTCAGGCGATTCTCCTGCCTCGGCCTCCCAAGTAGCTGGGACTACTGGCATGCACCACCATGCCCAGCTAATTGTTTTATGTTGGCCAGGTTTGTCTCGAACTTCTGATCTCAGGTGATCCGTTTGCCTCAGCCTCCCAAAGTGCTGGAATTACAGGCGTTAGCCACCATGCCTGGCCAACTTCTTTAATTACTGAGACTTAAAATCAAAACTTACATATGTATCCTACCTTTAAAGCCCTACTACTGTGAAAGGAATCCTGGTAAACTGGTCAACTATCTGGGTGACTAGTGGACTGCTAATCTGGAGGACGCACAAACTGTTTAAATCAAGATCTCTTCAGAATAGATTTCTTCATTTAAAACCTGACCTTAAGTAAAAGGCCACATAGCTTGATAGAAAAATACAAAATAATAAGCCAACCTGATAGTTTAAATACAGCCTAAACTTAATTTACATAAATCTTTAAGAGAAAAAAAAATGGGTCTAATAATTGCTGGTTAAGTTTGCTCTGAGGCATTCATTCAAAAGGAGTAAATAAAATTTAACTAAAACCTGAATTTGTACTCATATGTCATTTTGAAAGCCGTTAAGATTACACATTTATTAGCATTACATTTTAAATTAGCTGATTTTAAAACATCACTGCCAGTATCTAAACACAATATACAATCTGCAGTTCATAAAAGAGACCGTTCATAAAACCCCAGGTTGGCACGGCGAAAGTGTAAATCTCAAATACGCTCACAAGGCATTTCAGCCACAGAACTGGAATTGTATTTCTATAAAAACAGTTGGAGTAATCACCTTCTGTCATGATTTAGAACAAATGGGGAGAGTGAAGCTGTTCAAAATCTCCCTCAATGTCTCCCCCTTTCTTTCAAAGTTCCTTTAGGAGGAGTCTAAAGCTCTCACTAAATGAAAAAGACATTCCCAGGAGGAGAAGGTGGTTTACATCCCTTCACATCTGGATTCAGAGCATGAGGATATTGGATGGAACAATTACTCGGTGATGATGCTAAAGGGGAATAATTATTTTACAATTACCTGAGAGCATCACATTTGCTGCTCTAATTAGTTTTTGTTTCCCACATAGGTTTTCCCAGGAATGTGCAGCTCCATTTCTCTGAGGTTTAGCAAGAGCTATTTCTTAAGGAAAAATAAAAATAAATTTTCTGCACTGCTACACAAGTAGCACATCCCTCATACTGGCTTCATTATATTACTCGGCACCTCCTTGGCGGAGGAAACAAACAGGATGCATGAGAACTTACTTGTAGGTGCTAATGAACTGGAAATCATTAGTAGTTTCCCAACCCTCCCTTCTGCGCTTTTGCAAAACAAACATTACACTGACAAACACCTAACTCTCTGTGATGGCCTAATCAGAAAACAAAAGCAAAAATGTGACCCTCCCCTGAAGAAACAAAATCTCCCCAACAGTAATACTCTAACGTGGAAATAATAACCTACTAAATTTGGGTAAAGTGCAGCACTGAACATAAACATTGATGACTTATTAATTTTGCTCCTTGAAACATGTTGGAAATACAATGTTTTCCATTTAAATGCAAATTAGATACGGAATACTTATAGTATTGTTTAACGTTTATGAGAGTTTGTTTTCATTTTTGTTAGTTTTTACAAAAAATTCAACAAGGACATCATATTCCCATTATAATCTACATATAAGCCTCAACAATGACCACTACCCTGAATTTCTGCACAACAGCTGGGTTGTATTGTGTACTGGTTATGTTACACTTAACTGTATCAGATTATTTTGCATGCTAAACATAACCTGTCTTTTTGTAAGTAAATGAGTGTTTAACCTTTAATAAACAAAAGCAAGGAAGGGATAAAGAGAAATCAACTTTGGGGATTTATATAAAAAAGGAAAGGATATTGCAGTCTTTTACCAGAGGCCAAATATAGTGTTATTAGAGCTGTTAGGGGGAGGAAAAAAAACACACTGAGAAGTGGAAAACACTCTAAATGATCCCATGAAATCTTAATTACTAGGTTCATATCTAAAAATCCCATCTCCTTTTTATCTAGTCTTTCAAGGGTCTTGTTTCCCCAGCTCACTGCATCTCATCAACGGATGCCAAAGTAATCTCAACCCAGCAAATTGCAATTAAACAGCAAGATTTAACAATTAAAATAATACCTCTGCCCAGATCAAAGATAACATTAGTGTTCTAAAAAGCCAATGTGGGATGAATTTTTCGTCTCGGAAAGCAGCTCATACTAAAATATGCACTGTTAACTGTGAAATCTCAACTGAAAAACATACTTTAAAATTTTTTCTTAAAGAACCCTATGCAAAGCCTTTTCTCTAGACTTTTCTCATTTTAATTTCTTTTCATAACCATTATGGTATCAGGTGATAAACATCAGTTATTTTTATTTTATTATTTATATAACTGCATTGTCTAAATAGGCTTTAAATGCTCATGAAGGAGATAAACAGGACCCCTACTGCTTTTGAGCTTCATCTTGCTGGAACCTTGTAAACCAAAAAAAAATTTTTTATTAAAATGTATTCTCATTAGTTAATATACAGAATAACTGACTTGGAATCAAATTAGAAAGTATAAAATGATGTTTCACATATGAATCCTGAACAGGTGACATATTTTCTTATGTTCATTCTCACGTGGCAGTTTTGATTTTCTGATAAAACTGTATTCATACCCTTTAATTCAGTTTTCTTCTCTGCAACAACCCATAAACATATGGCTACATGCCACCCCACGTGTTCGATTACTTGAAAACCACAGCTTTGCCATTCACTGCCTATGTCGCAGGGACAAGCAGGTCACTTCTGTAAACATCATCTGTAAAAAGTGGGCAATACTCACCCTGCAGATTAGAGACCATGTGAGTAAACTCTCCTGGTGCACAGCAGGCACTCAACTAACAACTCACGTTTCCTTATTTTGGGTGGTGAGGCAGTAATTACTTCTTAGACTAGTCACACGGCCCCTCTAACAGTTTCTTAATCTATAAAATGAGGTCTGATGAGATGGTCTCCAAAGCGCTTTTCAGCTTTAACAATGATGTCCTCAGAACCACCCTTCAGTTTAATTATACACTGATATTTTGCCAGTTATCCTAACTTGAAAGGACTTAACAAAAAGCCAATTCATCAAGCTGATGAATTTACAGTCAAGATAACTTTTCTCATTTTCAGTAAGGTTACCTACCAAATATTAAAAAATATTTATTTTCAATTTATTAGTAGGCTCTTAGTGTCTTATTCTAACACTTAATACTTTTTAAGCTGTGTTTATTTTTCTAACTGTAATTTCTCATTTTTAAGACATCATTTATAAGTTATGTTTAAAAATTCAAAACCATTTTCAAACCCTAAATGCATGTATATGGTCATTAAAAAGGCGAATCAAAGGAGGAAACACTCCCAACACACACACACACACACCAGACCTTAATTGAAAACCAATTGTCAGTTTAAAATTAAAAAAAAATCACTGCCTGTTTTCATTATACTTTGTTGCAAATATTGTAGATGATATTCTATAGTAACACAAAGACACTGAAACTTTAACAGTCAAGATTATTTAAAATGTCCATTTCCATTTATAGTTTTGATACTGAAGTTTAAAACCCCACAACTTTGAAGCACATGTTAGAGCAATTCTATACCACTACAGAGTCTTAAACGATCTGGGCACTTTAAACATTGAATAGCTCGTGGGGCCATCAAGCGTAATAATTCATCTCAAAAGCTATTTGTTCATCTGCCTTGAGGACTCAAACATATTACATCTTGCAATGTTATCTAATATATTCTTGTGGGAAAAAGCCATTGAAAATGTTCTACTGCTTTAGAAAAATCAACAGAAGAAAAGCCCCTCTGTTTTCAGTTTCTTTTAGGAATAGGCCAATATCTAGCCATCTGCAATTTAGTCCAAATGGTGATACATCACACATGACAATCAGTCCTGAAAATAATCCACACGGCTGTATTCTCAACTGCGTGAATATAGCAATAAAACTTACGACCTAGGCAGATTTCATGCATTTTCAAATTGTCACGCCCCCCCAACACCTCTACCCCCAGATACAGTATCTAATGTGAGTTAATTACCAACAATTCTGAAAAGCATGCTACAGTGTTCTCAGGGCTATAGGCACACAACATATTTTGGAAACAACTAATAAAACTATCATTTACAAATCATTTTTTCTTCCTTGAGTTCAATTAAGCAACAGCTGACAATGCTGAGAACAATTTGGGTTTGATTCCAAAGGCTATCTTTTGGAAATAACTAACATTTGGAAGAGAAGTGGGGGAGAAGTCACATTAGGATTGTCACAGGAGACTCCATGGCTGAGGCACAAGGGCTCAGTTCAGAGCAAATCATTTGAACAGGCCACATTCATCCACCAAATGAAAAGGATAAATTAAATTTTCATAATTCATAATTGACAAGAAACTGTATCTTTCTGAGGTCATTAACATTTAAAATTCACAGAGCATTCCACAGCTTAGATATATGATGGTCACTTTAGTAGCAGGTGATCATAAATTCAAAATCATGATTAAGCGAATTCTTCAGTTAAGCCTGAACACTCCAGCCTCTAGAGGAGAAAACGCGTAAGACTTTCACACTAGCTCATGGGCAAACATGAATTATATGTCTACAAAGGTCTATAATTAAAGATAGGGGACAGGACAGAGGTCTCTTAAAACAAATATTGTGGAAATGTTACTAATCAGAAAACTACCAAAAAGGAATATTAATTGATGTTATGTGATTATCTCAGTTTAAACGATGAACTTGATCGTGTACAAGAAAGTTAACATTCTCAATAATGACTCAAAAGACAATTCGTAGCAGATTCTATCATCCTCCTCCTCTACCCGCCCCCCCCCTTTTTTCTTTTTCGGTACTTGTAGCTCAAACAATTGGCCACTGCAGAATATCTCAAGAATCTCTTAACTCCTAACACTTAACATGCTAGAAAATGAATCTAGCATGGCAGGGCAAAGTTAGTTGCCAGGGAAATGGATCACAGAACCTGAATACTGCAGGTTACCATAAGGTGACAAAAAGAATACGGATATTTAGTCCCACAGGGGGTAGAACAGGAAACATTTTCCATGCACTCTTACCATACCAATCCCTTCCTCCCCCTACTAGATTCAATTAATTACAACTTAGATCCGCTATCCAATTTCCCACCTGAGCAGAGAGAATTTTATATATCCGAAAAGGGCACAGACCTTTTGGTCCCACTCTGGTAATCCTTTCTTTTTTGGCTTCCTTTTCCTAACATGCCTGAAATACAAAGATCCTACTGACCCTCCCTGAGCTAATAAAAACTTTCCTATCAAGGCAGCTAAAAATTAGACATACTTTGCTTTCTTCAGGAATCCCAGCCCTTCACTTCTTACAATAAACGCTCTACCCTAGTTTGGCGACATGTAAAACAACCAGAATCACATTAATTATTAAATTACAGACCGCATATCAGACAAACCAACATGATTATGTAAAAATTACCTCGAATTCCTGCAATAAAGTACACCTGGCTAGTTTCACGCTTTAGAATTATCCCCCCCCCCCCCCCTTTTCTCCGCTTCCCCTCTCCCACCTTAGGAAAGGATCTTTGCAAATATTAAGTCAGATGAGCGGGTAATTTGGTAAGAAGGGCTCTTTCCCCGGGCCACGAGAGCTCCGTCAGCCCCGCATTTCAAATGACACGAGCGTGCACACTCGCACGCGCGCACCCCGCCCGGACCCCGCGCCCCGCTCTCCGGTTCCCGCCCGGTCCCCGCCACCAGACGCCGCGCCCTGCTCGGTCCTCACCCGGACCCCCGGACCCCCAGACCCCGCCCGGTACCCGCCCGCCCTGCCGGACTCTGGGACTCCGCGCCCCGCTCGCCGGTCCCCACTCGGACCCAAGGACGCCGCCCGGACCCCGGAACGCCGCGCCCCGCTCGCCCCGCTCGCGAGTCCTCGCCCGGGCCTGCGGACCCCGCCCGCCCGCGGGTCCTCACCCCCGACTCGTGGACCCCGCCCGGTCCCCGGACGCCGCGCTGCGCTCGCTCCTCCGGGAAGCCCCGCGCCCCGCACCGCCGGCGCCGCCGGTCCACACCCGCTCCCTCCTCCCGCGTCCCGCGCCGGCCTCCGAAGGCCGAGGAAGGCGGCGGCTCCGAAGCCACCAAGCCGCTCGCGGGAGTGGCGGGCGCCGCCCGTCTGCTTCGCGCCGGCGGCTCTGAGGAGAAGACGCCCGCTCGCTCGGCCTCGGGACGCGGCGCCACTCACATTCTGTCAGGAACTAGCAGGCGGCCCTCGACCATCATGTCCGGGAGGAAATCCAGCTTGAAGGCAGAAGTCATGTTCGCGGGCGCACGCGGCGGCGGCGGCGGGGGGCGGCTCTGCGCGCGTCCGAGCGGCCGCGGGCGGCGCGAGACGGGCAGGGACAGGTGCGCGCGGCCTCCCCCGGCGGCCGCCGAGCCGGCACTTGTCACATTCTCTCCTCGCGCTCCGCCAATCCCCTCCGAAATCCAGCGCCGGGCGGCCGGCTGCAGAGCGCCAGGTGCGGCGGGCGGGGGCGGAGCTCGCAGGGCGCCCGCAGCCGCTTAACCCCTGCGGGCCCGCCGGCCCGGAGCGCGGCCCCGAACCCGGCTCCGCCCCGCGGGGACCCAAGGCGGGCTGCAGCCACCGCCGCGCTCACCGCCGGGACACGGCCAGACTTCTCGGGGTCTCCGGACCCCAGAACGCAAACCCGCTCCCCGCCTGGCTCTGCCGCCTCGCCCGGGGGTCCCTGGCACGAGGCCGCGGTGGCCGCTCGGGCTCCAGAGCCCGCTCCGCTTCAGACCCAGGGCCGCGCTCCCAGAGCCCAGCCGCGTGAGGCGAGCGGCACGAGGTTTGCTTCGAGGCTTCGTGGGGTGGGGTGCTTGCCCGTGCGGGGACCAGCGGCCATCACCCAAAGGGAACTGGAGGTTTAAGCGAAGTAAATATCAGATAGATGACCCGAGTGACATTTAGGTACGTATCGCGGTGCCCTAAGGAAGACGAACCTGTTTCTGCATGACGGCACTGCCCTTTCTATCCTCTTGCAAACAGAAGTATAAGAGGCTGAAAATCAAGCCATAAATCACGTTTTCTACTCAAATGATAAATCACGAATCAGCCATTTCCTAGTATTTAACACAATAATTAGAAACCAGCTGAGTGACTTCGCGAGCGTTAGATGTGAAAAGGGCCATGAAGTTTCAACACCCACTTAAGATTTGTGACTGATTTAATAACAAGAAGTGAGAAAAATGGACAAACTCTTAGAAAAAAAAAAACAGAGGAGCTGGCGGGTTTAATTTTTAAGTGATTTGCATTAAGTTCTGGAAAACCAGTTTATAAGGTAGCATTCTAATTGATCTTTCTCTTAGTTGATTATTTGCGTAGCAAACTTTTCACAGTATAGTCACAAGTATGTAAGACTTCACGGCATATTTAGCATTCTGAATCAGCATCATAAATTGCATACCAGAAGTTTATAGTTTACTTCCTACAGAAACCACTTGATTTTGTAATGACATCTTAAACTTTAAGGTTATTGTATGTATCTGTACATCTATACACCTGTAAACACGCACACACACATATTGTGGTTTTGTTTGAAATATGTAATGTTCAGTCTTTGTTTTTCTAAAAATCAGACCTGTGCTAGGAAGCTTGGCTTTCTCCTCACAAATTAAGTTATGCCTCAGGATTCTGTGACACGAACCAGAACCACAGGTTTAAACAACTAAGCCACAAGTAATTAAATGTATCAGACATAATAGAGAGAAAATAGGATTTTAATTTCTTCTCACCAGTTTCTTGTATGATGATGACAGCTAACTATCTTCAGAGGTTATGAAGGCAAATAGAGTCTTAGAGATCAATTTTAAATCCAGGTTTGATGCATTGAGCAATATGAACTATCAGACCTGGGATATTCAATTAAGTCCACACATGCTTAATTGACTTGGTTGCCTTCTTCAGCTGAACAATATATCTGGCTTTTGACCTTCTAATTCCAAGATTGTTAGATGTAGGGCTAAACTAACCTTAATTTTTAAAATATTACCTTACCCAGTGAACCAGGTCTAGGCTCATGAGGAACTGAGAAATGGTTGCAATCCAATGAATTCTTATACTCCCAAAGGGCCAAACTTGTTCTCAGACTACTAAGCTACATTTACTCTCCACCTTAGCTACTGTTCTGCCTTTGAAATTACAAGATTTTGGTAGGTCTTTCAATTATCTAAATAATGAGCTGGAAAAATGAAGACAAACCTTGACAGTTCTTGGTTTTCCATATGTTATGTGCATAAATATCTAATGTATATAATGAGCTGACTATATAAAAATTTTAATAAAGGAGCAGAACTGGCCTCCAAAACGGAAGCAAAACACAACTGCATGGATCAAAGTGAAAAATATTTTGCAGTCAGCCATAGCATAAAGTTCCATACAGATCCACATTCTATAAGATAGAACATGTTTCATGAATATGTACACTTCTGAAATATTTATTTTCTCTTTAATTGCATGTGAATTAGTTGGAAGAAGCTGTAAGGAAGCCCTCTCACTGACTTAAGCCTTCTCAGCAGTTTGTTAAATTCTAGCCTCAAATCCCTTGAGGCAATAGTGGATTCAAAGCAGCTTTTAATCATACTATGAGGAGGGTGAAGTAGTATGTAAGTAGGTCATAGAGAGAGAATTCCAAGTGCATAGGTTATTGCCTTATTTAACTACTGCGTAACATAGTTTTCAAAGCACATTTGCTTTTGCATTTAAAGATGTAAGCAAATGCAGGGTCAAATATAAAAGAAAACTTATTCTACATGGGACACGGTGACATGAACGAAGGAGAGCTTATGGAGTGTATCTGAGTTTAAATACTTTGGCTGCCAAATACATAAATAATGTAGTCATTGCACAGGCACTTGATATAGGTACCAGAGGGAAACAAAATCCACACATCCTCCCCCCGCCATGGGTTATTTACGACAGTCTTCCATTTGTAGCTTTCATTTATAATATCGAGTCGGTTTCCATGATCACAGCACATACACAAAAGCCATTTGTAAAAATACAAATTTCAAAAGCTCTTGAGAAAACAAAACAAGAACACCCAACCAAATGCCACCCAATGAAAAGCTTCAATTTCTCATTTCACTGCTTTGGTAGAAAGAAAAAAAAAATCTAAAAACAACTCAACAGGGCCCCTTTTAAAATTTTCATGCAGTAATGAGCCATCAGGTATCATGTTTTGGCAGTTGGAGTTATTTGGCAGACAGCTCCACAGGGTCGCTGTTGAACACTCGAGTCCAGTGCAGCTATTTTGTAGCCAAGGATCTTATCAACGGCAGTGGAGAGGACGACGCCATCAGCTAGCCCCACTCGTGGATATGAACCGGTTGGTGACACCAGCCAGTGCTGCCATCACTGGCGACCAGGCTGTCCTGAACAATGAAGTTTCCTCATAGTTTTAGTTGCATTGTACAAAAACCTTAAGCTCTTCTCTAGCCCCATCCCCCTACCTTCCCTAATTGTCTCCTTTTTTTTTAATCAACTTGCTATTCATTTTCCAAACAAAAGGCAATTCAAGAATTGGAAGCACTTCAAGGGAAAGTTTCTGAATGACCTCATTTTATATGAGGCCTTCCCAGGCAAGGGAAAGCACTGTGCAGTTTCAGCTTCACTTCCCTCTTCGAACCTCATCTCATACAGAGTTTTATCCACAGGTCATTGTCTGAGCACTGAATTATCACTAGCATTAAAACACACACACACACACACACACACACACACACACACACACTCTCTCAATAGAAACAGTGCTAATAAATGCATTTGTACACAGAGTACAACTGCTTGAATTGGAATACTAAATCTTTTCCTGCTACCTCTCTAATTAATGAACCAGAATATAGTTCACTGACTATAAATCTTTCAACATTTTTGCACAAAGTTTCTACTATAATTTAGGGACTGGTGCTCGATATATCATAACCCATGTTTATAACCCAACAGTTAATTTTCTGCTCCTGCAGACAACCTTGTATACTTGTGATATTCCCATTTTTTATTATTCCTATATACATAACTTCCCACAATAGCATCACTTTAAAGGCAGCAGCGCTCAGCCCTGCAACTACAGAACAAAGATGTACTAGCATTGTTCAGGCAACTCAAAAAGCCACCTTTACTGAAGGATTTCTTTTTCTTTCTCATTTCTGGCTCCTCGTGACAAACCAGGATGCAAAACATCTTTCCCCTATCACATTTGCAAATTCAAATTGTATTAGCATAGCTGTTTTAGTTAACAGCAACAGCAAAGAAACAAAAAACAAGTGCAGTGTGCTCACAGCCATTTGGACCAAGCAATATAGGCCCTGTGAGGGGATTTCCCATCATTTCCAGGCAATACATTTGAAATCCACATGAATTTTAAATACCTGAGAGAGTATCTGACCTTGTGACCATGTGTTTGTTCTTGGCTTACTGCAGTTTCATTAGCAACTTGCAAAAATAAACAGTTTTTAATGTGCTTAAAAAAACCCAAACATATCCTTAAGTGATATATTGTAAGCATATCTCTTTTTGGTTTCATAATGACATCACTTAAACAGTAAATATTTATATCACCAATTGTAAGTTTAAAATGATCACTTATTTTCCCCCATCTCGAAAACTTCTGGAACGGTGACATTATTACATATCTAAGGCGATTTAAGGAAAAGAAAATGCCAGTAAAGATGAAATCATTATTAAGCTCATTTTACATTTTTTTCAGGGAATAGTAAGTAGTCACTGAGAATAGCTTCTACAGGTTTTTATTATTACTGTTTTACAATCTTGTGTTTTTCTGAATGTTTTTCATAGAGCCAAAATACATCATGGTGGATTTATCTGCCTTTCAAAGAGGCCCTCAAGCTGAAGACGGTTCCTTGAATACATACCTTCTCATTCGGAAAGGAGGTACCCCGCTAGCGTGTTCTGCAGCTTCCAATCCAAAGGAACGCAGTGTTAGCACTGTGGATCTCTCACACCCAGAACCCAACCATCTCATCACTTCACTCTCTAACTTGCCCTTTCCTTTTTCTCCTTTCTCCATTGTACCACGATTGCAGGCCTTTCCTTTCTCTCTCAGCTTTCTTTCTCCCTTTTCTCCTCCTCTCTCTCAAATGGGAGCCAGAAAATGGCAGAAATTTCCTCTCCAGCTGCGTGTCTGAGGAGGTAGGTGGCTACCAAAGTGGAGAGAGGAGCCGTGGGTCGCTCATCTGCCAGAGAAATCACGTTGACTCGCCTTGACCAAGGCTGATTCCTGAACTAGGAACAGCTGTCTTCGCAGAGAGCACTGGGATTCCTTTCTAGACGTTACTAGGAAGAGGAGGGGGAGGATGGAAGACGGTCCACCATGAAGGCAGTCAATGGGATGTGAAAGCTGGGAAGGAGGAGACGTCTGGGGAAAGAATGGGAAGAAGAAAAAGGCCTCCCTGTCTGGCACTGTAATTTGCACATGGCAGGCATTCAGAAAAAAAATCCTTTGTAGAAATGTCCCAGTGCCCTCTTGAAGGTGCCGAAATTTGTCAAACTATACCAGGTGCCCTTATCTGGTGCCAGCCTGGCGGCAGGAACAAAATTTACACTTATCAGAATGAGGTTTTGATTCCTTCCTAGTCCACCCCTCACCACCCCCACCCTGACGACATGTTTTCCCAATTGGCCAGAAGTTCTTATGTTACTGTCACGTGGTGTTAAATTTTTTAAAAAGGAGAAATTGCCGCTTGACAAACTACGACAGCTGAACAGCAACAGCTGGGAGGACACAGTTGCGGGCATAACATTCGGTCCCAGAGAAGGCAGCAACAGGTGGGGTGAAAGGAATCGAAATGGACGTGGTAAGCTTGAGGGTGGGGTTGTCTGAGACGGATCTTGGCAGGAATCAAAATCTCCACTTTAGAGAGAATCTCTCTGGGTATCACAGCCCCATGTGTCTGAATGTCTCTCCTTTTTCTCAACAAATACAACTTGAAAAAAGAGTGAGGATTAAGAGAGCCAAAGCTTGGGTTTCTGTGAAATTAAAGCACATGAATCTACTTGATTCACTATGGTAACTGATCCATCCCAAAGAGCTCGTGGTCACTAGGATCAGAAGATATCTGATCCAATACAGGCAGATCAGACTCCTTAGGACAAGCACTACTTTCAGACTGAGTGAAGACATTGTGAGGATAAGAACCAGACCTGTTGGATTCAGCATTTCATTCTGTCAAAGAGCTGATTGACACCCGGGATGAGTCATTTAATTTTCTGATTCATCAGCTAGACCTTTCCCTTAAGTGTGGCCATTCTGTACTTCCTAATAGAGATGAATGGCTGAAAAATCAAAGCCTACCACGATCCTCAGATAAGAAGTACAATGTGTTAACCTAATTATCACTACAGCAATTATATAACCAAGCTATTAAAGTGACATGTAGGTTGAAAATACATTAAGGTTTTGAGCACAGGAAATTTATTTTTTCCCTATAATATGGTTCAAATCTCCAGCCATTTTTAGCCAAGGATAGAGGTTTTTAAAAATCCCAAATGACTTTTTATTTAACTTTGCTTTTGATGCTAATTCCCATGAAGTCCATTAGGGGATTTTTTTTTCTTTCTCTTAAAAGAACTGCTCAAAACCTTCATGGAAAGGTGGTATGGCTATCTAGCCAAGCTCAGTGGAATGTGTTCTATCTTGTTTTACTACTATCGCTGAGTACAAAGTGTTATGTGACCTAATCATGTCACCTTTCAATTTCCTCTTTATAGGAATAGCTACATATTTGCCCTGTTTCATAGGAATAGGGCAGATAAGAGAGGAGGAGAGATGTAAATGACTTTAGGGTCTGAGGAAGAAAGGTGATGAAGCTAAGGATTGTATTTTGCTTTGTTTTCATAATAAAGATGAATTCAAGGTGTCCTAATGACACCTCCCCTCTCCCCTCACCCACCTCCATCTGCCCATCCTTCAGGGCCCCGCTCACCTCCCCTGTCTCTGCAAGGAGTCACTTGACCCCTCCTCATCCACAGGCTACTCTTTGTTCCATGAACATTGTGAGCTGCTTGAGGGCCCAGACTATGTCTTTTACTGAGCACTGCATGCATGTTTATTGCTGGATTGGTTTTCATTGCAATATGACCTATTTTGGCACCCTAGATGCATAAAAATTCGTATTTTAATTCATAATCCTTTAAAAGTCTCTGTTGTTCCTTTCAACATCTGTTCCCATTATACAGATTAAAGCCCAAGAGAAGTGAGGCATGGAAAGCTTTAATTCAAAGACCTCATCAACTATAAGGTGAACAAATAAGGGTATGGAAGGGAGAGTTGTTAGAATCTGCATTGCTGCTTTCAAAAATGTTTCCTTCCTTACTCCCTAGATGCTTTCTGTGTGAACACCCTGCTCTGTTTCTTCAGTCCGAAGCCCTTCCCAAAATTGGCGCTGGAAGGTAAATGTAAAAGAGCTGTGATTTAGGAAGGGCTGAGCAGCTGAAACTGTAAACAATGACCAGGGATTTGACCTCAGATCTTATGTGACAGTTCCTTGCTGAGTCATACAACTTCCTCACTGGTAAAACCAGGAGACAGACACAATTCAACATTTACAGGGGAAATGCTGCAGCAGAGAAAGATGTTTCTTTAAAATGTCAACTATTAAATAGTTATACTGTCAGGGTGGCCCAGGGAAGGTGTTTGGCTGAGTACGGAGTCATAGTTCCTCCCACTATGTCTAGGGGCCTGTTATTTTACCTCTCTTAGGCTCAGTTTTTCCATCTTTAAAATGGGAATAACAATTACCATTAACTGTTGGATATCTGTGGATTAAATTATACAATCTATAAGTAACCAGTTAGTGTAGCCAGGTATACAGTAGACGGTTAATAAATTTCAGTTTTATTTCTTATTTCTATCATAATACCCCCACCCCCAATCTTTGTTAAAACCTAAAACAGGCAGTTGGAAAAGGAGAAAACCAGTGCTGATTCGATTGCTCTTTTAGCACTGAGGTTTTCACTGATACTTCTAAAGCCTGTAGCCAGACCCAGAGGGACTAGAGAGGTTATCATTCCTGGAGAGCAGGCACTGAACATCCTGAGGCTTGGAATGAGGTCTCCATTTCTTTTCATCAAATCGGTTTTCAAAAACAAGGTCAACATGAGTTTTCATTTATAGACATGATACCTTAAAGGCATCTCCGAATGAGCAGGTCAGTCTTCTCATAGAGCCCAGAGGAGAGCTGGACTCTCAGCCCTAGATGTTCAAAAAGCAAGGCATGATCAGCATCGCAGGGCCTGTTGCCCTTGTGGGACTGAGATGGAGAGCCCTACAGAAAGAATGAAAAGCAGCTCATCAATGTCCGCATAAAGGCACAACTGTGCTCAAGCTAGACCTGCTAGAAGCCAGTGATGCGGCCCGTAAGATTCAACCAGAGTTTTCTACTGATTGCAGCTGCAGGCCTTCTCAAGAAGGGGATGAAAACAGCCACGCATATCAGAGGTGTATCAGCATCATAACTTGAAACCTCAAGCTCTTCCTTTCCTTGACAACAAAGTTTGTGGAACTAAATAGTCTTGCAGGGAAATTCTAGTTTTTATTTTTCTCTGAGGGCATGCTGACAATCCTGCTCCGTGAATCAGTTGATGAATCAAGTGATTCATCATGATCCTAAACAGCCAATCATGGGCGGGTCAGCCTGGAATGGGCTGAAGTAGCAGGAGTTCAATCTGCCCTAGTAATACATGTCACTTAGGGCTGGTGTCACCCTCTCTCCACAGATGCCATTTCCTGTTAACTTTGATTGTCTTGGCATACAAGAAAATGTGCCAGATCGGCCCCACACTCGGAAGAAAGCTGTGAGGGAGATAAACACACCTGTAGGTGATAATTGCTGATGACATTCCATAAAGCAGAATGGTGTGTTTGGGTACAAAGTGTATCTCGTCGAAAACCAGCGTTAACCATCATCTCTGAGTTGAATGGAGGTACACACACACACACACACACACACACACACGCACACACAGCTTCCATCTTAGTCCCATCTCCCTGAATTGGTACCATTTAATCAAAAAGGTGCTTTACCTCTCGGACACTCAACATAAAACCCTCACACATCCTGTCCCTCCTCGGACACTCTCTTTCCAAATGTCAGCCAAGTAAAATGCCATGAATTTTAATCCTCGCAAAACCACTGCCTCATCTTTCCTACTGAACAAAAGTCACTGTTAGTTGGGAAAAAAACTCCCAAATGCAATAACAATTAGAGAAGCAATCAATAGTTCTATTAACCAGGAATGCTCCCCACCCCAAATTCCCCAGGAATTCTCAAAATGTGGAAAGAAATTCAGTGAAGGCTAATAAAGGTGATTCAAGAAGGCATTATTGCCACTGAATGGACTTGTGCCCCTAACTGTTCTAGGAAGTACAGATCAATGCTAGGAAGCAGAAGATGCCACAGAATGAACTGCATTCGGTTAATGACTTACAGAAATCTCCATACAAAGCAAACTAAGTGGGATATTTCTAATATCCTCACCACCATGATGACAAAATCAAGGTAAGCTTTTTGTCTACGAATACTGACACCTTAAATACAGAGTGATCATCCCATGTAATACTTTTCCTTATGCATGTTCTTTCCATCAACCTGTGTGTTTCCATGGCTGTGCTCAATGAACTTTTTATCAGCCATGTTTTCACCTAATTAACCCCCCTGATTACAATAATTAGTATTGATTCACTCTTTGAATGACTTCCTTGGTCTTCCAGCACAATCTGCACTTGCTATAAAGTTCTAGATCTGAATATTAATCAAATGCTCTCTTTTATTTTTCAGCCCTAAAAGGAGATTTTTGCAATTGCATACCCTCATATTTTAAAAAAGAAAAACTGGTTTCATTTTAACTAATTGAGGAATATTCAGTCTGTGGTCTGCTGAACACATTTATGTAATATTCCCAAAGCTCGTGGCAGAGGGGCTTAGGGTGCAGTATTTACTTTCTATGGAAAGGAGTCATTTTTCCAGTTAGAATATTTTGCTCTTCATTTTTCTCCATGTCTGGGTTTAGAATGAAATTTCACTTCAACATTTGTTGAAGTCACTACCTTGGGGAATTATGGAAGGATACAGATTACGTATCCCATTCCTGTTGTGGAAATAGATGTAGACAACTTTGCCAGCTTCGGGCAATCTCACACCATCTCCATCAGGTGAAAGGAAAATACATCTGTATGTTGGATGCTAGAATGGGGGCAGTCTCCAAATTCCGGGAGCTGGTAATAGAGCCAACCTCCGGAAAAGCAAACCAAGTGAGAAGACAGTTCCCTCGTTCCTGGACTTAACTGTGACTACCCAGGAATTAAAGTCATTAGACCACAGATAAATCACTGATAATTTAGTCAAAAATTCAACGTGGAGGTTCTAGTGATTTCTTTAAGCAGGCCATGGACAAGTAGCTAGGGAGCACAGAAGGCTACTTTCCTCCCAACCCACAAAAAATGGACTTGCAATCTTTGTTTTGGAATAAAAATTTCCCATGGAAGCAGAATCTGAGTGTGCTAGAAACAGTGTGCCAGCCCCAGATATAAAGCTTCACCAATTACCTTTTATGAGCTCATCTTGAAAGCAGTTATTGGTATACTCGATGGAATGAGCAGTTCCAACCCCATTGCAAGTAAGAGAATACCACAAGCATGCATTTAAAATCCACTCTATTAATAACTAATAACTTCAAAAATATTATTATGCTGTACATATGTTTTGGGTGTACCTACTCTGAAAATATTGTCCATAGAAAAATCTCTACTTCAGAAGGCAATTCTATTTATCTGGTAACATTTATTTTAATAATTCTGTATTAAAATTTTTATGACATTTAAACTTAAGTTGGAAAAATTAAAATTCACATCCAAATTCTAAAAATTAGCTCATGTTTCATAACTGTTTTCATAAGTAATACATCTTGTTCCTTATTTACTGAGAACATCACTAATTTAAACCAAAATATAATCCAACTGGAAATATTTACAACTAAAGTTTTAAAAATACCCTTTAAAACAATTTCTCCTCTGTTTTTTTAAAATTAAGTACTTAAGCTCTCTCTACAAATGTACTAATATATTTTGATATATTGCTGTGGCACAAACGGCTAATTTAGCAACCCACTAGAATGTTAGGTAAGATATATTCTTCACAGAAGTCAACTTTAGTAAAATGATTTTCATGTAAATCATTTATAATTTACTACTCTAGGGCCAATTCTTTTATTTCTTATGTGACAATATAAATAGTTTCATTATTTGAGAAGTTTGAAACAGATTTTTTCTATTTTCTCTGTCTAAAGCCTCGCTAGTCTCACCTTAGAAACCAATGCTTATCTTGTAAAATGAAAGATATTTGAAGATGTGAGAAATGTTTGCCCTGCACAGAAAGGCATTTTATGAGGACATAAGCATAAATCAAAAATCAATATATTCCACAGAGACCTTGAACTTCACAACTTAATAGGCTACATAATAATAGTTTGTGACCAAAATTGTAAGAGCAAAAGTTCTCACTTGTCCTTGAATTTCTAAACTGTTTATCTACATGGATTCCAAAGGGAGAAGCAGAGACTAAAAATTGTAATTTGCGTAAACATCAAAAATATTCCTCTAAACTCTTCATGCTGTGTTTCATAAGTTCATCAAATGAGCAAATTAAAAATCCCCAAGCATTAAATACCATAGAGGCAGGTCTGGTCACAAGGCATTTGCCAGAATGATAATGGTATTACAAGCATTCTCAATCAATAAGTTTTCTTTCAGTAGTTAACAGAGAGGCAAGCAATAAATCTCTAACTTAATCTAACCAACATATCGGCAGAATGCAAAAAGCTCTATGAACAGTAGATACTAAATTTTTTAAAAGCACAAAACCACAAACAAGCAGTTGCAAAAGCTCTTCATTCTGTATAGTCTATACAAACAAGATTATAGGAGATAAAAAGGGTGTTGAAAAAGAAAAAAATAAAGCCCCAGACATGCATTAAGCTAGTTTGACAGCTCCATTGTTCAACGGGTCCCATTGTCAGACCCAAAGATGTATTCAGTGCTACAATGTCTGCTAGCAAATAAACAAAAGACTACAATTTTCAAAGCAGGATGCCAATTCTATCATAATTCTCCCTCTGCTTCCCAAAAGGTCAGTGGTGCCTCCTCCCTGGTATGTGAGAGAACCCCCAACACAGAGGCAGGAAACAAATATTTGCTTTCAATACATGGGGACCCAGGACGCCATGCATGAAAGAGGTCTCCAAACAGGTACACATTTTGGCAAACAGGATAAAGTGATCCAAACCTGGTTACACGGGAGGACTATTTAGGTAGGCTAAGTCCAGATTAGAGCGGTATTTGGAACGCAAGTCTAACATGGAGTCTCCTCAGCTCCTTTTTCGGTGATTATTCCATGCAGAGTGCATAATAATGAAAGAGGCTTAGACATTGCAAAGGAAAAGACAAACCAAGAGCCAGATTTGGAGCCCTTAAAATTATTCACTGGCCACTCACAAATAGCAGTGAGCAAATACATGATATGCTTTCAAAAGGCAACTAGTACAAATAGAACTCACGGCAGTCCTCCGCCTTTCTCTCGCTGGCTCTTTCTCCCAATCTCTTGGTCTCGATTTCATCTCCCCCTCTCTTTAGATTCTTTTCCCCCCCTTCTCTTCTAAGGTAAGGAAGCTACTTGATTCAGAGCATAATTATTGTCTCAGCAAGCTCTAGAAACTAGAAAAGCATGCATTAAAAACAAAGGACACAACAACATACCTTAAAAGCAGCTCTTCATTTCTCATAGTAACAGCGGATTTGGGACAGCGCATGCTTCTATACTGATAGTCTCAACAAAAGCCAGTTCAGAAGTACGCTCAAACATCAATGCCACAGTGGCTGCTCACTAACGCGCCCTCTCTTTCTCTCTCCCTCTCTCTCTCTCTCCCCCCCCCCTTCCCACTCTCGGCCCTAGTCAAATGCTGAATAGTAGAGCAAAGGGGCTCCTGCAGATTCACTAAGTAGAAATAATCCTCTCTGACAAGTTATGTTGTCTATGCATATTTTTACACTAATACACTGTGCTGCCTATAGGGGTCTTGTCTGCATTCACTCAAGCCTGGCTAGTGTTAGTTCTCCTAATTACCATCTTTAAAAATTGGGGAGTGGGGGAGGAAACAACCTAAGAACTCATTTACCTTTTTCTTATAGATTTAATACCAAAACCAATTTCCCAGTTGCCTTTTGCTATTAAAACTACAAGCGAGCATTGCAGATGACTTAACCACAAATTGGGATGGGTCAGTGTACTAAAAAGGATTTTTGCCTCTCTTTTCTGGGACACTGCATTCACAGTTGGATTCATCTGCTCCTCTTGTCTTGTCCTCAGGAAAAGTGACAAGGTCAAGACCCTTAGTCCCACCCTGGGTCATAGATGCATAGGATCGAGATCGAGGACTTGGAAATGTTTTAACTCGGCACACCAGAGTTCTCATAAATCAGAGTGTCATTCACCTGGAGGAGGGTATCTAATGGAAGCAGGCAATGCAAAGATTGTAGGGTGGCACTGGAGTCCTCATCAACACGGGAGCATCATTTGCAAAAGACCAATGAGTTGCTCTTTTCTAAAATAAGAAAAATCTGCTTCCCTACCAGGCTTTGCATGTACAGTTAACCGGGGAAATATGCATTGTACTTCTGTTTATTGGAATTAGAAAAATTCCATGCAGACTAGCCAAGTAAAATAGCAAGTTAAACACACACACACAGAGGAAAGAAGAGATGCTAAGGACTGAGCAATCCGTCATCAAAAGTGCAAGTGAAGGCACCATTCCAGGAGGTGTGTGCTGACCTGAAGCCAAGAATGTGCTCAGCTTGAATGGAACAACACAGAACAGCCTCAAACAGACCTGGGTCACTGAATCCTGGTCCCGCTCCCATTCTGCATCAGTACCACCATGCACTTCAGTATAATCCTGACTCAAAGCATTAATGGAGATAATAATAGAGGGGGAAAGTAATGTTGGACTCTGTTCCCCACCTATTTGAAGATCTGGAACACACTCCAATTTCTTGCTAGGTCTCTGACCTCTGAACTTGGTCTTGATCCACAGCTAGGAAAATGAACATGTTCTCTGGGCAGGGGGAGATGAAGGTTTTTAAATCTCCGCTGCACGGCAATCTTGCATGGTGAATCAGTTGGACTATGGCAAATAAGCGAAGGATAGCAGTCACCATCCCATTCCTATTTCTAGAGGGCAACAAGAAGGCGTGATGAGTCACTTGACAAAAATCAGATCATGAAATGAGAGCCTTGTCCCTAAAACAACCCCATTTTTTTTTTTACATATTCTTGCTTCATTCTAACATATGAAAGTTACAGTGAATATATAAAAATGAACAACCTTGCCAGCAAATGATATCATATAAAATCTAAGATGTTCTTTTGAAGTAAGAAAAGCATCATGTAAATGAGCTTGGAACCAGCAAGATCTTAGGGAGAAAGAGTTTGAGCCCATTTGCCTTGTGACTTTAGCTTGGTGCTGGAGCAGAAGTCTCTTATGGCAGGCGGATCATGAGGTCAGGAGTTCAAGACCAGCCTGGCCAACATGGTGAAACCCTGTGTCTACTAAAAATACAAAAATTAGCTGGGGCTGGTGGTAGGTGCCTGTAATCCCAGCTACTTGGGAGGCTGAGGCAGGAGAAATTGATTGAGCCTGGGAGTTACAGGCTGCAGTGAGCCATGATCATGCCACTGTAGTCCAGCCTTGGTGACAGAGAGAGACCTAAAAAAAAAAAAAAAAATCAAACAACAAAACTTCTCTGTGGCTCTCTTTGCTCCAGCAAAATGGGTGCAACAAATGCCAATTTATTTTAAAGCATCTGAAGAACTCGTAGTGAAACCGAGTGTGTTCGGTCATTGCAAATATTAATAAAAGTGGGACAATTGGATGGACACCAGTCACAGGTTTTGTCCATTACAGAAAAGTAAAAATACACTGCTCAGACACAAAGCCCTTTTCTGCATATTTCCATATGGTTTCTAATGGGGGCTAGCCTATGAGGCAAGTACTAACATAGCACAATAATGCAGTTGCTTATCCAGAGGTAAATTCTTAGCATTGGAAGCCCATGTTGTAGTACATGGGGCTGTTCCTACAGTGAAATGAATTGTGGATCTATGGTAGTAAGGACTGGAACTGAACCAAACCATTAAATATTTTATACTCTCCCCACTTCCTTTTTGGCCTATGGATATAAATAATGAGAACACTATTGAGGTAAGAGTTTAGTACCTGTCTAAATGCCACTAAGATGACAGATTGGGGGCTTAACATCTACCATGTGCTAAACCTGGGTTATAAAGATGAGTGAACAGGAATGTGGTTTAGAACATGTACATAATGTTTAGTAAGTTTTTGGCCCTCCCAACTCCACATTGAATTAATCTTTGTACTTCTTAATACACCCAACAGAATATTTTTTATCTTATCTGTAATTAATACATATTTGTTAAATAAAGGAATGAAATTATTTTTAACCACTGGAAATGTGAGGAGGTGACTATTTCATTTTCAAAAAAATTTTAAATGCCATTTCTTTAACAAATAGGTGAAAAAAAATAACCTCGACATTTCTAATTCTAATTCAGGCACTGGTTGGCGTAGATGACTACACTGAGATATTCCTTTCATGCTATTGTGTTTTACATTTCAAGACCTTTTCACATTTAGCGATTCATTTAATCCCCAGAACAACTTAGTGGGCAGGCAGAGCTGGTTCCTTAACCTACTCAGCTGCAGAAGTTCAAGTGCAGGAAGTGGCTGGAGTGACTTACCCAGAGAAGATGCATTAATGACAGAGCATCGTGCTCATTCTACCGACTGCTGGGCCTGCCCCTTTCAAGGGCAGCACTTGCAACCTGATGCTCCCGCTGTGCACAGAGGTCCATATGCACACCCCAGCAAGGCATGGTTTTTAAGGAATGCTTAGTGTAATGAATCTTACACTCTCCTCAAGTGATAGTAATAACTTTAGAGGATAGTCATATGGTTTGTGGTTTATGGTCTGTGTCTCCACCCAAATCTCATCTTGAATTGTAGCTCCCAAAATTCCCACATGTTGTGGGAAGGATCTAGTGGGAGATAACTTAATCACAGGGGTGGTTTCCCCTATATGGTTCTCATGGTAGTGAATACGTCTTATGAGATCTGATGGTTTTATAAGGAATTTCCTTTTTCACTTGGCTCTCATTTTCTCTCTTGCCTGCAGCCATGTAAGATGTGACTTTCACCTTCTGCCATGATTATGAGGCCTGTTCAGCCACGTGGAAGTATGAGTCCATTAAACCTCTTTTTCTTTATAAATTACCCAGCCTCAGGTATGTCTTTATCAGCAGTGTGAAAACAGACTAATACAGAGAGATAATAAATTAATGAAAAATTGCTTAAGAGGTTCTGTCTTGGCCACTAGCATCAAAGCAATTCCTTTCAAACTTTATTCCACATGAAGGTTGAGTTGAACCTAGACAAACTAACAACTTTTGGGGGTAAATTATTAATATTTTTTGAGATCATCTACAGTAGGAGCCATTTTTTAACAATCCTGATTATTACTATATTTGGCTGATAGGGAAAATTTTTTCAAGAAGATTAGCAGTAATTAACAAAGAACAACAATAAGAAAATAGTAGATTGTTCTGATGCCCTCTATATCCAAAAAGATGTTTTGCTATATAAATTACATTTTTAGCTAATAATGCAAACTTGATGAAGAAAAAAACTAGAAAAATGCTGCAATATGAGAATATTGGTAGTGAGCTAAGAATCAGCCAGCTTCTTGGCCTTTCCAGATTTGAACTTCCTAAAAAATTTTAAAAGGTGAAATTATGGATGCATTTTTTTCTGTTACAGGTAATTTCCAGAAGAAAGAGCTAAATTTCCAAATACAACTTAATGACTCTTCTATTTTTCTGCTTTCTGTGCCTCATCTTTGCCTTTTGGCATTTACATTGCAGAAGTAATGAAAAGTATCATTTCAATGGAAGTGTTAATATGAAATATGCTAGAGCCTGGCACAATGGATTCCATCTTTGATAAGAATGGGACAGTACACAACTCTAGCCTGCCTCTCAAATCCTAAAAGAATAACCCAGAAAGGTGGAAGCACCAAGGACATTAATTCTATTTAGCTGCTAGTTTCCGATACCAAGAACTGCCAAGTTTAATTAGATGTTTCTTAACATCTCATATTGCTATGGAAGATGAAAAGAATACATGGAAAATTTGTTAAGTAAATATGAAGCAAAGATCAAGGTCTAAAAGAAATGGATTTTCAGCTGGGTGCAGTGGCTCATGTCTGTAATCCCAGCACTTTGGGAGGCCAAGGCGGGCAGATCATGAGGTCAGGAGATCGAGACAATTCTGGCTAACACAGTGAAACCCTGTCTCTACTAAAAATACAAAAAATTAGCCGAGTGTGGTGGCATGTGCCTGTAGTCCCAGCTACTCAGGAGGCTGAGGCAGGAGAATCGCTTGGACCCAGGAGGCGGTGGTTGCAGTGAGCTGAGATTGTGCCACTACACTCCAGCCTAGGTGACAGAGTGAGACTCCATCTCAAAAAAAAAAAAGAAAGAAAGAAATGGATTTTCAGTGTACTAAGTGTGTGGTACATAGTAGAAGCTCAGTGAAGTTAATAAATATACATGTGAACGGATGTTCTTCTATTCTGCTGATATCACACTGAAGACACAAAGCTCCTCTGACCCCAATTTATCAACTTCAGAGGAAGGGTCTTTCTCTATGGGTGCAATGGAGGCAAAGCAGTGATGTCTGCAAATAGCAGAGGAGCCCGGGGCAACACTGGGGACAGGAGCCAGAAACTAAGAGAATATGGCACCATCCTTCCTCCAGACCCCAGTTCCCTGTCTTGCATTTCGGGGGAAAAAAATTCCAAAGCATAAAAGACCCAAGTATCACAATTCACTACCTGAAACATAAAACTGAAATTTGATTTAAAAGTAAGACCCCAGGAACATTGCTAAAGAAAGGGTTTGATAGTATCTGGGGAACTTAGTCACACGAGTTGTTGTCACTCAAGTGACAACTAAAAAATGACGTTTCAGTCACACTCTGGAAGCTGGAGGTGGCCATCCCTATGACAAACCCAAGAGCCCTAAATTCCAAAAGGAAATTCCTTCCACAAAGACTATTCACTCCTTTTCAAAATGGAGCTGTTCACCAGGATGAGCAGGGCACAGGAATGAATAATGAGCAAGATTAATTGTAAAGCCCCTTATCCTGATAAAGTGTCATATTTGTCAATAAGTATGTATAAATAATAAACCATAAAGTACTTGGAACTCTAAGAAGCCACTTGAAGATAGGTACTAGATAAAGTTAAGAGGTATTGTTCTAAAGAGTAATCCTGACTCTCTGCTGTAAATGAAAGCAGACACCAAGAAGTGGCTTCGGAGGACTACGTCTGCGTAGGTAGAGAAAGGACTGTTGAAGACAAGAAGAAAGGAAAGGATTTCCCAGTAAAATAGACTATCATGGATAACCTAGTTGATAAACAACAACAACAACAACAACAACAACTAGCTTTGGTTTGTGAAGTCTTACAACTTAGCAGACAACAGGTCCACAACAGAGTGGTCGTTTTTGGCCTAATGTTTCACCAACCACCACTTTCAGGTATGTGGGAAATCTTAAGAAGGCCATAGGTGAATATCATAAGTTAGATATTTAACATTTATGTGGAAAATGTACCAAGTTAATTCTTCCTATTTTTAGAGAAGGCAAAGGCACAAGCAACTTCCTTTCTTCCTGCTCAAAGTGCCAGGTCAGAGGAACTATGTAACTCAACCATTATCCAGGCATGGATGTGAAACGTGGTGTTTAGTGAACTTCGGGATCTTTCTTTCCTAGTGGTTTTGATTGTAGGGAATCCTAAGAAGTAAACCGCACAAGCTTATTAAAGACCACAGTGGAGTGGATCAGCGTTCCCTCCTGGAAGCTGAGCTCAATATGGCGATTCACATGATTACATGACGGAAATGCAAGTGAAACCCAGATGGTCTAAGAAAGATGACTTTCAAACTATCATAACATATCCACAGTTCTTTTTAATTTTTTTATACTTTTTCAGAGACAGTGTCTTGCTCTGTTGCCCAGGCTGGAGTGCAGTGGCACAATCATAGCTCACTGCAGCCTTGAACTCCTGGGCTCAAGTATTCCTCTTGCCTCAGCTTCCCAAGTAGGTAGGAGTACAAGTGTGTGCTTCAGCACCCATCGCATAGCTCTCATGTAATACTCAGGTGCTTTCAATGTTACCTTTCTTTTTATGTCACCCTCTGAAATTAAGTTATTTACTTACTCACTTGTTTATTATCTGTTTCCTCCCACTGAACCTAAGTTCCATGAAAGCAGGGAGTTTCTCCATTTTATCCCCACTTAGAACAACGTGTGATATGTGGTAGACACTCAGGAAACATTTGCTCAGAGGATGGATTTCTTCGTGAAGTATTCTTGTTGTCTGTTACTTAGTCTCAGTGGCTTGCAGCTATGTCACACAATTTGTAAATTATCACACTCAACAAGGAGGAGTCATTAAGTTATTCAGCTATAACAGGGAGCAACAAAAAGATTAGGAAGGACCTGTTCCTAACGTTAAGGACTTGATACATTCCTCGAGATGGAATGATAAACTTGATGTTTTCATAATTGTTTTTGAATTTTAAAGCACCATTTATAGGGGTACATTGAAAATAAAATGATAAAACTGTATATTTCCTTCATTACTTTCTATAAATGCTAAAGTTTGGGAGTTGATAAACTGCAGGCAGATAAGACTGAGCATTGAAGACTAAATGGGAAGACAAGACTTTCAGAATTAGAGGCAATGGGAGGAGGAGGGTGATTTTTGTGGTGGCTTGGAAAAAGCAATCGTACTGTGGGCAAGGTACAAGAATCAGAAGTCAGTGTAATTTTTGCTCCATTCATTTTCCAGAGTAGGTCTACGTTTTGTATTTCATGCTTCCGTTGACTGTGCCATATCCCAAGAGCTGGTGTCACCTCATTTCTCCCTGGGTCAGCCTGCACTCCGCTGCCCTCCCACCTCACTGAGATCCCTCAGGGATCAACAGCAAGTTACTCTTATGAGTTCTATCCTCTGCCTGCTATTAAAAACAAAACATTGGCCGGGTACAGTGGCTCACGCCTGTAATCCCAGCACTTTGGGAGGCTGAGGTGAGCAGATCATGAGGTCAGGGGTTTGAGACCAGCTTGGTCCACATGATGAAACCCTGTCTCTACTAAAAATACAAAAACTAGCCAGGTGTGGTGGAATGTGCCTGTAGTCCCAGCTACTCAGGAGGCTGAGGCAAGAGAAATGCTTGAACTCAGGAGGCGGAGGATGCAGTGAGCCTAGACTATGTCATTGCACTCCAGCCTGGGTGACAGAACAAGACTCCATTTAAAACAAACAAACAAACAAACAAACAAAAACAAAACAAAACCCTACAACATTTAAAGCTATTAAAAGCATGACACATTTCCTTAAATCAGTTCCTAATGAGATCTATGCCCACTTTTTAAAATGCATTAAATTTTATTTTATTTTACATTGCAGTGGTAGACATTAAGCATTACATTGACTTTCCGATTCCTTTAAAATATGGCAAATGCTCTAAGCACATAACTAAGTTATGATCTCCAAAAGAAAGTTCCTGGTAGATTTCTAGTGGCCAAAGGGGTAGTGGACACAAGGCAGAGAGTAGCCTACAGCTGAGTGAGGAAAGACATGGCATTTCACACTAAATACTCTGCCAGTAGGAAGCCATGAAAGGTTTGGGGCTCTAGAAAGATAACTCAGTATTGTATTAGCCTGTTCTCACACTACTGATGAAGACATACCTGAGATTGGGTAATTTATAAGGAAAGAGGCTTAATTGACTCACAGTTCCACATGGCTGGAGAGTCCTGACAATCGGAGTGGAAGGTGAAGAAGGAGCAAAGTCACATCTTACATGGTGGCAGGCAAGACAGCAGGTGCAAGGGACCTTCCCTTTATAAAACCATCAGTTCTGGTGAGACTTACTATCAGGAGAACAGCATGAGAAAATCTGGCCCTCATGATTCAATTACCTCTCACTGGGTCCCTCCCATGACACGTGAGGATTATTACAATTTGAGGTGAGATTTGGGTGGGGACACAGAGCCAAACCATATCACACATGGAGCATGAATTGAGAGCTTGGAAGAGCCTGGAGAGAAGAAGGAAGGACCATGGGAAGACAACCCTATAAGTGAGAGACTACGAGGCCATGAGTGAAGTTCTTCTCTTCTTCAACCACTGCATACTTGTCCAACTGGTGCACAATGCATAAAACATTTGTGTGGAAAATGGGCCAAGTTTATTCTTGCTATTTTTAGAGGAGGCAAAAGCACAGGCAACTCCCTTTCTTCCTCCTCAAAGTGCCAGGTCAGAGAAACTATGTAACTCCACCATTATTCAGGCATCCAAAATGTGAATGTGGTTTTGGTGCACTTGGGGGTCTTTCTTTCCTAGTGGTTTTGATTCTAGGGAATCCTAAAAAGTAAACCACACAAGTTTAATAAAGACCACAGTAGAGTGGGTCTGCCTTCCTTCCTGGAAGCTGAGACCAATATGGTGATTCATATGATTACATGATGGAACTGCAAGAGAAACCCAGATGGTCTGGGAAAGATGAGTTTGGAACTATCATAACACATCCACAGTTCTTTTTAATTTTTTATACTTTTTCAGAGATGGTGTCTTGCTCTGTTGCCCAGGCTGGAGTGCAGTGGCACAAAGGAGTGCATCACTCAGCTATCAGAGCCATCTTGTAAATCTGCACTGTCACCCACATGACACAAATGAGAAAAGGCGAGGGCTTGGGGGATTAAGAACGGCCCACGCTGACACAGGCAGTGCGTGGCAGGGATGGGCATCATTATTCCATGTTGCCAGCAGCAGCTGTAGAGAGAGGAGAGGGGCCAAAGCATATTTTAGCAGTAGAATCACAATGTGGACAACTGAGTGGGTGGAATGAAGAAAACCAAGGAGTTGAAGATAATTCTGATGTTTCCAACATGGACAATTTGGCAAATGATGATACTGTTGACCAAGAAGGCAACCACAAAGGTAAAACCAGGTCACTGGGGAAGATAAGTTACTCTGCTGAGAATAAGCTGAGCTTGAGATGCCCGTGGGCAGCACTCCGAGGAGAGGAGGAAGTTAGAAATACTGCAGTGGAGGAGATCAGCCCAGAAGAAAGTTGAGGGCAAAAACTGAGATTTGGAGGAGGACCAGAACCCCAGGGCAAACCCAAACTTGGCTGCACGGACAAAGGAGGATGTTCCAGTAAAAGAGAAGACCAAATGCATGGAAGAAGGGTTGAAACCTAGTTAGAGTGAGAAAATACATACATACAAAGTTAGGAGTTACATTGCCATCGATGATATCATGAATTATTTATTTGGATGCTGAATGAAAAAGCAGGACAGTACAGATATAAGGCAGAAACATGCAGAAAGTTTCAGAAACCAGTTGGAAACTGGGGCAATAACCCACAAAGGCAGCTGGTTTTAAAAGAAAGCAGGCTACTTCTGTGCCTGCACATGCCCTGAGAAAGGACATGGGGAACTTGTCCTTAACCCTAGAGGTCAGGTAAAATCCTTGCCTTCACCGACTGTAGCCAAACCTTCAGCTCCTGGCCCTGATTTCTGAGAGAGTCATAAGTGTTCTGCTATTTATCACTATCTCCTCTAATGTATAACTAAAAAATAACAGGCCTGGGGGCATTGAGGTAGGGGCACTGCACCCAGCTTTCTGAACAGACAAGCAAAGGTGCAAAACAAGCTCTTATGCTTCCAGTAGGCTGGTTGGATCCACTATCTCCATAAAAGCAACAGCACAAGTTGATTTTGAAGATGTCTTTGAATTTGGCCAGATAAGAATTCCCAAAAACTATAAGAAATTAGAAACTCTAGACTTGCATAAAATGTCCTGAGTCAATTGTTTTATGCTTTAAACTTTTTTTTAGTAAAAAGTATTATATACTTACAAGAAAGTTCACATAAGCATTTAGCTCATGGAATATTCACAGTCTGAACATACCTGTGCAATCAGTACCCAGATCAAAGCCTTACATTCATTTTTAATTCCCGAACCAATGCATAATTTGATGAACATAAATATACAGAAACTAGAATGCTCATGAGTTTGCATTGTCAGATAGACAAGGAGGATCCTTTGATCAACACTTTCTCCGGAACCACCTACTTCCTCCCATCTCCACTATATTAGTTGAGGTCATCAGACCTCTTAAGGAATCTCCCTGTCCCTAGTCTTTCTGGCTCTGATCTGTTACACATTTCAGCCAGAGTTATTTAATACTGGAATATGGTCATAGCTGTCTCCTGCTTAGAACCCTCTGAAGGTGTTTCCCTGACCTAAAAAGTCCAAGCCACATAATAATACCCATGAGACCCACCTACGTCTCCAACTAATCTCTCAGGTATTCTTACCTAGCATACCTAAACTTCTTGCAATTCCTTAAATACACAATTTCTCTTGTGTCTATGCTTTCACTCATGCTGTTTCCCACCAATGCAAAACTCTCCAGTAATCCCAACCCCGTCACTGGATTTATTTCTGTGTATCCTTCAGAGCTGAGCTTAAATATCAAAGCACTGAGCATAAAAATAGGTGCTCAAAAATACTGGCTGGCTGAATATATAATTAATTCAGTGACATCATCTCAGGAGAAAAGGAGATACAAAGATGTCATAATATGGTCCCAGTTTCAAAAATAAAAATAAAAAATCTGATGAGCTACACGAGCCACATGTTTCTTTTTCTGAAGGATTAGAATGTTAGTTATCTAAAGTTGAATTACTGTAAGGAGGATTCAAAAGGGGCATTGGGCATGGCTCCTGCCCTCAGGGAACTTAAAACCAAATTAGAAAGACACAGATTAATATGGGAAACAAAGAATAGTGCAGTATCTACTGCTGTAGGATTTTTTTTTTTTTTTTTTTTTTTTTGAGATGGAATTTCACTCTTGTTGCCCAGGCCAGAGTGTAATGGCACAATCTCGGCTCACTGCAACCTCTGCTGCCTAGGGTCAAGCGATTCTCCTGCCTCAGCCTCCCAAGTAGCTGGGATTAGAGGCATGGGCCACTACGCCTGGCTAATTTTGTATTTTTAGCAGAGATGGGATTTCTTCCTGTTGGTCAAGCTGGTCTCAAATTCCTGAGCTGAGATGATCCACCTGTCTCAGCCTCCCAAAGTGCTGGAATTACCGGTGTGAGCCACCGCACCTGGCCTGCTGTGAGATTTTATGAGCCACAAGGGTTCCAGGCAAGGGCAGGTGATAAGAGTGTGCTAGAGTAACCAGGGAGACTTTTGCAGAGAGACAGGACTTGGAAGAATCTTGAAGGGCATGCCTTCACTGGGGTAGGACATGGAGGGAAAGTTTGAGATAGCCCCTGCAGAGGAGACTAGCTTGAGGGTAGAGTACCTGAGAGATGGTAAAAGAAAGCCTGAATAGAAGAGCTTGGATTGACAAAGGTGGAGAAACAGACATGGGGAAGGGTGAGGCTGAACTGTGAATCCTATAAATCAGCAGTCCCCAACCTTTTTGGCACCCAGGAGGGTGCAGTGTAGGGGTGGCAGGAGGGATGATGATTTTGGGATGAAACTGTTCCACCTCAGATCGTCAGGCATAAGTTAGATTCTCATAAGGAGCACACAATCTAGATCCCTCACTGTTGCCATTCACAATAGGGTTCGCCCTCCTTTGAGAATAGAATGCCACTGCTGATCCCACAGGAGGCAGAGCTTAGGCGGTAACTCAAGCAATGGGGAGTGGCTGTAAATACAGATGTAGCTTAGATGGCTCACCTGCAACTCACCTACTGCCATGTGGCCCTGTTCCTAACAGGGTTAGGGACCCCTGTTGTAAATCAGGCAAAGGAATCTGCATTCAACATAGCAAACAATGGAGATTCCATGTAATTTCTGGATCAGTAAATGAAAATCCTCTCTGAATACCTCAACGAGAAAGTGAAGGACAGTTTCAGCAGCTGGTAGCTGACAAGTGGACCATGATATCCCCAACTACACATTAACAGCACTTGCACGATATAAAAATAATCAGAATTTGAGATCATGGTGGAACAAGGGAAAGAAACAGACACTCTCCAACCATAATTATGAAATATCCCCTTCTCCCAATTGCTTCTTTACCAATGACAACTCTAGTCCTTCTTTAATCTTCCTGTCATTTAGATAAAAACTACCAAGATACTTGTGTTAGTCAGCTAGAGCTGCCTACATGACAAACCACACACTGAGTGGCTTAAGCAACAGAAATTTATTTCTCACAGTCCTGGAGACTGGAAGTCAAGATCAAAGTGACAGCAGGCTTGGTTTCTCATGAGGCTCTTCTCCTTGACTTCCCAACAGCCTTCTCCCTATGCCTACACATCCCTGGTGTCTTTCCTGATAAGGATACCAGTCCTAATGGATCGGGGCCCCACACCTATGATGTTATTAACTCTACTTCCTTAAGGTTCTCTCTCCAAATACAATCACATTCCCAGGTAACAGGGTTAGGACTTCCACATACAAATTTTGGGGAGAACACAGTTGAGTCCATAACGATATCCCATGCTTTCTGAAAACATTCAATCCAAGACTGTCCTCCAGTTCCTTAAAACCCCATTTGAATCATACAGCATAAGCCCTATTTCTACAATAAGCTCCTTTCAACTCTCTTTTTCCAAGATGTCCTGCCACACCGTTGGCATGCATTCTATTTTGCTGCCACAATTATGTAAGTATAGCTTTGATTACAAGTGTGTTCCCAGTGGCTTAGGGTGTTAGACTTCTATACCAGGATCTTCCATATTCCTGAGGCTTGCCTTTCTCATGCTTGGTGTCTGTGTAAATTGGCATTTCCCTTTCCCAGTTAACTCCTGCTCATCCTTACAGTTGCAGTTCAAATACCACCTACTCTGCAAGCATTTCCTAATTACTCTTTCTAGTAGTTTGAGTTAGATGCATCTTGTGATGGCTTTGTAATGAATCAACTTGGTCAGGCCAAACTATGTTTCCCAAAACTCATTTTAAAAGATTTCTAGCTAGGGTGGGACACAATATTCTTGGGAGATCTGAAGGACAAAAGGGAAACAACAGTTATTTTGTAGCTCATATACTTTGTAACTGATCTGCTGACTGTCTCTTTGGTGGGAAGCAGCAGCTGGCCCTGCAATTATTCTGCCTTGTCCTGGATCCTCCTCCCTGAGTTTCTCTGACTTCTGGGCCAGCCATGTGCTTAGCTCTATCATGAAGGTCAATGAACCTTACTGAGACAGAGACAACAAGAACATATATGTGTTTCAGCACATCCTCAAGTAGCTCAAGCTTCTGGTTGTGGGTTTTAGCCTGTCCTTGATCTCCTCCACTTTATCATCTTCCCTTGTTAGCTGTTTGGTCTACAGACTTCAAATTCTAGCACTGGATGTAAAGAAAAAAACCTTACAGAGACTGTTTAACCTACTGCTATAACTGTGTAGTCAAATCCCTGTAACAGATATCCATTTGTCACCTATCATTTACTTATCTATTCATCCATTCATTACCTTTCTATCTAACTATCTAATCGTCTGTCTATGTAGATATCCATTATCTATTGATTCTGCTAGTTCTGTTTCTTTGGCTGAGCCCTGAATAATACATCCCTTTTCTGAAATAGTTCTCTTTACTTCATCTAAACCTTGAATATACTTCTCTTATATCATTTATCATACATCATTATCACAATTTTTGTGTTAGATTGGATTATTTTACCAATCCTTCATGCCCTCCTTCGATCATATGACCTCATAGTACATTAGAGTGAGTGGAATATGTCTGCACTCCATTGACATTGGACTTGACAATGAGATTTGCTTTCATCATTAACATGTTACTTGACATTAGGTTAAATGTGCTTGTGTGGTTTGGGTTTTTCTGTATTGAGACCTGTGACCTTTTCTCATGTCTGACATGAGAAAAGCACACCTAGGGAATCCACTGTTCCTTCCACCTGGGTCCCAGAACAAACACACATGGAGATTTGAGCCCAACTCACAATTTAAAGCCAACCCCAGCTGATTCACAATCTGAAAGAGAGCCACCTAGCCTAGATCTGCCAAATCATTGTTGATCTGTAGATTCATAAGTGTAAGAATAAACATTTATTGCTGCACACCACGGCACTGTGGAATAATTTGTACGTGACCTTATTGCAACAATTGATTAGTAAATCTGTTTTCTTGTCTGGGCCCCTATTAGAGTGTTGGCTCTTTGAGGTCAGGTACCATGATGAGAATTTCCGTATTTCTCAATGCCTATTAAGGTACCTGACACACAGTAGGTATTCAACAAATGCTTGTTGCGTAACAAAAAAAAAAAAAAAAAAAAAAAGCAGAGTGAAAAATGACCAAGTGAATGAAGAACTGTTGTGGAGAAAGGCATGGCACAGGGGTGTTTTAGGAAGGAGAAACTGATAGATGTGTGTGGGATGGAAATAGGGAAAAGCCTGGAATCAGGTAATAAGCATAATGGGATCTGTGCACAATTATGGGATAAAATGTTGTCTATTTTTTTCAAGAGGCCACAGGGGTTGCATTTGATTCCAGTAATCTTTGAAGAGCATTTTCTTCCCTCTTTCAAGTTTTTGCGGGCAGCTGCAGTACTTGTCTGCAGCAATATTTGAGAAACTGATGAAAGATGAAAACCCTTAAACTCCTCTGAAAATTGGGAAAACAAAATTACTGAGAAATAAAATTTTCCTATTCTTCTTTAGATAACCTTGTCTCGGTATAATAGTCTAATTTGATATGGGCTGTTTATCACCCCCTGGATGCACTCGTGGATTGTTGGGGACAGGCAGGTGTGACATCACATCTGAAACTCTCCCAGCTCTTATCCTGGTTACCAAAGATGTCAGCAGCCCATTCGCCTCAGTTTTCCCAGCAGGATCATCCCCACTGAGACTCTTGTCACATCCCCTTAGCGTGTGCCTCATAGGCCTGTCATCAGAATTGCTTTTTAGGAGACAGCTTGAAGGATGCCAAATTCATTAGCTGTCATCAGCTGAACTTTGCAAACCTTTTTCTTACCTTGAACAAACAGCACACACATATACACACATGTACACATGCACACCCAACACCACAAATACCCACAAGGATTCCACTGTATTTTGGAGAACAAAGAGAGAGCCTGCATTTTGTTTGGTGTCAATCATAACCTGAGATTAAAGCTGTTGTTTTTTGCATTCAAAATTTACACCCACCAAATTCAGGCTTTCTCTGCCTAAGCTCTGAACTTCAAAAGAAATACTTTATGGGGGATAAAAAACCCTACACAAACCAAACAACACACACACACACACACACCCCACACACACACACACAACCCCCCCCACACACATGAAGCTCAAAAAGATGCTGTAAGCCCTGGAATGCATTTCATTTTCATTCTTTAAATGAAGGCACAATGCCAAAATGCCTGCAAAATTATTCTTAGAGTTGTGCAAAGCCACTGAGAATACAACTTGCCCCAAATGATATCCAAACCATGTTGACGTAGTAAAATGTCGGTGCATTTCTGAGCATTTCACTGAATCCTCTTTCCAGGCTATCTCAGGCAGAAAAAAACCTTGTTTTATTACAAGTATTTATCTACAAATCTCTAGAAGATCATTCCTTTTTTTAGCCTATATTTAGCAGCTTGCTACAAATGAAACTTATCTATAAAATATACTGTATTCCCACTGAGCATATATTATACTACTAAAACTTTACCATTAAGAGACTCTCACTTTAGATGCCATTAACTCAGATTTAGTGATAATTTGGACATAGAATGTGATTCTCTTTAAAAATAACATTTATTGTTTTTAATGATTACAAAAGCAATTCATGCTCATAATAATGCTCAGAAACACAGATAGATATAAAGAAGAAACGTTATCACCTCAATCTCACTAGATACAAAATTGTTTAACTTTTGGTAATATTTCCTTTTGGTCATTTTCATTGCATATACTTTATCTCTTTATATAAAATTGTGGTTGCATTAATCAGAATTTTAAATCTTTTTTATACATGATATGTTTTTCTCACATAAGTAATGACTTGAAAATATTTTCCAAGGATTATATATTATTTCATTTTACAGATATTCCATAATTTATTTAACCATTCCCCTAAAATTAGATAATAAAAGCATTCGTAAATTTTTACTTTTATATATAGCATTGAGATGAAAACTCTTATATGTGAATGTATGTGAGTAATTCTGATTTTCATCAGAGAGAAGATAACTCATTTACATCTTAACATATATCACCACATTGCTTTGCAGATTTGCAATGGACATTCCCCCATATACGAGAGTGACTTGGTGGTCCCAAGTGTACTGTTCATTGTAAATTTGTACATACTATGAGTGATGACATATTACTTCACTGTTTTATTTGCATGTCTCTGAATACTAGTGAAGATAAATATCTCTCCCAATGTTTATTGTCATTTGTCTACTTTCATGGTCAGTTTATGTGCCTTAGTAATAAACTGTTGTTCTTAATCAAGTTGAAACCAGTCTATATTTCTTTCTTTTTTTTTTTTTTT
>NW_016107683.1:834369-861595 GCF_001604975.1 Cebus imitator
TGTCGCCCAGGCTGAAGTACAGTGGCACGATCTCAGCTCACTGCAACCTCCGCCTCCCGGATTCAAGTGATTCTCCTGCCTGAGCCTCCCGAGTAGCTGGGACTACAGGCACCTGCGACTACAGGCACCTGCCACCATGCCTGGCTAATTTTTTGTATTTTTAGTAGAGACAGGGTTTCACTGTGTTAGCCAGGATGGTCTCGATCTCCTGACCTTGTGATCCACATTCCTTGGCCTTCCAAAGTGCTGGGATTACAAGCGTGAGCCACTGCGTCTGGCCTCTATATTTATTTCTACATTTTAATTCCTATAAAAGAATGTTTTTTCCCAAATCATCATTTACAACTTTTAATGATTACAAATTTTTTGGTGCTGAATTTACAAATTTTTAGATAGCCAAAGATTTCAATAATTTCCTTCACTATTTTATTTAACATAATAAGTCTTATCTACCCTGAGAGTAGATTTTTACCTTTGTGTTTTTGTGGTATTCTTTTTTACTATTTGATCCATTCAGAATTTATTTTGGTGCATGTTGTAAAGTGAAATGCAATATGAATTATTTATTTTTTCCGCATGGGAATTTTAACCAGTATCATTTATTACACGATCCTTTTCCCTGGGGTTTTTGGGGTAAGATGTGTATGTTTACATATCAGATTCCATGCTACTAAACCCGTCTGTCATTTCTTAGGTCGGTACCATGTTGTTTTAATGAAGAAAAACTGGTGGCTATGCTTTATAACATCTGATATGGCAAGTTACTCTTAGCTTTATGCTTCTCTTTCAAAGCGAACTTCAAGCTGAGATTTAGAGTAAATTCAAATCAATTCAAAAAAAAATTACTGAAATTTTTATTGGTGTTTGTTCTGTACCCTTGGATTTATCTAGGAAAAATTTAATATCTTTAGAGTACTAAGAGTACTAGCTCTTTCCATCTAGAAGCATAGGCTAATTCTAAATTTATTAAAATCTTAACATTTTCTCTCTCAGAGAGGACTTCATGTTTTCTTCAGATAGTTCCCACGTGTTAACTACAGATTTAAGGTAAAGTTGTTGCTTAATTTTTTTTATTACACTGTCATTAAATTCATACAGATTTTTAGTTTTTTTACTTTTTATGTTTATATTTATCATTTTTACAAATGACAAAATTTGTATCTTTTGTGTTTCTAATGAGTATATCTGATTATTTGGGTTCCATGTTTTATTGCTATGAGCAGACCTTCCAGTACATTATTTAATGAATGATGATAATTTGTGCCCTTGCTCATCTCTTACCCAATTGTTGGTTTAAGATAGCTGTTCATTTGTATTCCTGGTTTTCTAGGAGTTTCTTTCGCTCCTTAGGAATAAGGGCTTAATATTTTTATAATTTGTATTTCAATAGTTTTTGGGGGTACAGGTGGTTTTTGGTTACATAGATAAGTTATTTAGTGGTGATTTCTGAGATTTTAGTGTACCCATCACCCAAGCAGTCTACACTGTAACTAATATGTAGTCTTTTATCCCTCACCCCACTCCCAACCCTCCCCACCAAGTCCCCAAACTCCACTATTTCATTCTTAGGCTTTTGTATCCTCATAGCTTAGCTCCCATTTATAAGTGAGAACATATGGTATTTGGTTTTCCATTCCCGAGTTACTTCACTTAGAATAATGGCCTCTAGCTCCATTCAAGTTGTGTAAAAGACATTATTTCATTCCTTTTTAAGGATGAGTAGTATTCCATGTCTTTATATATATATATATATATGTATCACATTTTCTTTATCCACTCATTTGTTGATGGGCACTTAGGCTGGTTCCATGTCTTTGCAATTGCGAATTGTGCTGCTGTAAACATGCGTGTGCAAGTGTCTTTTTCATATGACTTCTTTTCCTCTGGATAGATACCCAATAGTGGGATTGATGGATTGGATGGTAGACCTATTTTTAGTTCTTTAAGGAATCTCCATACTTTTCCACAGTAATTATACTGATTTATATTCCCACTAGCCATGTAAAAGTGTTCCCTTTTCGGCTGGCACAGAGGTTTACGCTTGTAATCCCAGCACTTTGGGAGACCGAGGTGAGTGGATCACCTGAGGTCAAGCGTTCCAGACCAGCCTGACCAACATGGAGAAACCCCATCTCTACTAAAAATACATAATTAGCCAGGGGTGTGGTGACACATGCTTGTAGTCCCAGCTACTCAATAGGAACCTGGGAGGCGGAGGTTACAATGAGTAGAGATGGTGCCATCACACTTCAGCTTGGGCAACGAGAGCAAAACTCCATTGCAAAAAAAAAGAAAAGAAAAATAGTGTTCCCTTTTCACCACATCTGTGCCAAACATCTATTGTTTTTTGACTTTTTAATTATGGCTATTCTTGCAGGAGTAAAGTGGTATCTCAGTGTAGTTTTAATTTGTATTTTCAGTGACATTCAGCATGTTTTCATATGTTTGTTAGCAGTTTGTATATCTTCTTTTGAGAATTGTCTATTAATGCTCCTTGCCTACTTTTCGATGGGATTATTTTTTTTTCTTGCTAATTTGTTTGAGTTCCTTATAGATTCTGGCTATCGCTATTGAGTTCCTATTGAGATCATTTTTTTTTCCTTTTTGACCTACTGAGGTGATATGTTATAGTATATTAATATTATAAACTAAAGCATCTTTTTATTTTCAAACAAACCACAATTGACTGTGAGTATAATTCTTTTAATGTGCTCTATCTCTGAACTACATCAAGGGCCCTAGGTTAAAGCACAATCTTAACTAGAAATCCCAAAGAATATGTACTATTTTTTAGTAAAAAGGTAAAAAGGAAACAATATATCTTGATATTTTAAAGTTTAGGAAACATTTAATACAGCCCTGTTGTGACATATTTATTTTCATCCAAGTAAGCAGAATGTGTGTATGTGTATGTATATATGCCTTAGTTTATGATAATATTTACAAAAATAGCTTACATTTGGGAAATTCTCCAATTTTAGGAAAAACTGTTCTGAATTAGTGAGATTTTAGAGCATTACCATAAATGGGAAAAAAATCTCTGGAGAGCTGTTGTAATATTTTCACTACTGACTTACAAGGTATTTTAAAATGATCAATCATTTTGCTGTTGGAGTTTTGGAACTGAGAGTCTCTGCTGCCTCACCAATCTTAATTTCTTCCATTAACACCTTGTGACATGATTCAAGTAGTAGGATACAATTGAGATGGCAGGTCTAAAAGTAAAGACGACTACTGCCAGCTAGCCTATCCATGGCTGACTTTCGGAAATTCTCCTGATGACTCTTCTTCCCATAAAATAAACAATTTTTACACTTGTATATCAGGCTCAACATTTTCATCAGTTACTGCTTGGACTGTGCCTTCCTCCTGCCACTGAAAGTCCTCAGGGCTGGGGACCTTCTTCCCTCCTTTGATATGGTCATATAAACCCATTATATTTGATGGTAACGAGTGACCTTATAGTTCTGATGCTAAGGTTTATCTCACATATTCCTCCCTGTGAGCCTGGCCACACTGCAATGTGATAGGCATTGCACCATAGGAGGATTGGTTGAACTGCCTATTACAGTTGCGCCATCATCACTTTAGGTGTGGTTTGATCTCCTTGAATTTATTAATTCAATTTAATTTTTAAAACATCACTAAGTAGTTGTCATGTAAATGGAACTATATAAAGATACTTCTTCTGATTATACAATGCTCCTTTCTTCTTCCCAGATTATAGTTTTAATTTCTACTAATTGGGTATCAACACCTAACTAATTTCCATACTTTATAACCTACTTAAAAATCACCTATCACACATTGTCAAATTTGATGTAATGCATTTATCTCACATAAAAACACACAAAATCAGTATTAAATAATAGAATGAAGATTTAGTAAAGGAGATAATTCTTTATGAGATTAATTAGATTCATAGGAAGCTTGATTATGTCCGTGTTATAAAATAGCTTTCTTAGATATTAAAGGGAAAGAAAACCTCTATTGGTATTTTGATCTATCCCAGATTCTAGCAAGTTATATGAATATCAATCTTATTTTTTATTTTAATGGTTTGAAATACAGAGAATACACTTTAAAAAAAAGGTTTACACTGTATAGATAAGTTCCATTGTTAGTGTAGGATGTAAGGAAGTGGATAAAACTGAAATCAATCTAATCAGCTATCTACAAAATTTCAGAAGTTGCTTAGGAGACAAATAGATATATAATGGTTAGCATTCCCTCTCAAATTCGTTGTTTCTCCATTTTGATCTCAACATATAACTGTTTTAACTGGCATTTCTATACAGTCAGTCTACAAATTTCCTAGAGATGAGAAAAGAGTCTAGATTTTATAAACATAGCCCACATGCCTATTCTGTGGTTGGACAGGGTGAGACCAAGGCCTACTATCTGCTGCCCAGGAATGAGGGTCATCATCAGTATGGCTGTCATCAGGCCCATGTGCGGACCCAGCTTTGGGAGCACACATTCATGAGTCTTTAGCGAGAAGAGGAAACAAGAGAGGAAAGGAGAGAATGAGGAATCTGGGCTTTCAAAGTGGAGAGCTTTACCTCTAATTTTTCTGTTATGACCACGGCAAGGGCAACCATTTAAATATGGCTGTGGCTAATCCCGCATTTCACTAAGGACACTGTTTCTAGCGTGAACCAGACTTCCACAAGCAACATCAAAATCTTCAACAAAAGGAAACTTGTAAAAGATGATTACCAAGCACTTACACAGAGACAATGTGTGCTTTGTGGTCAATTAAAATGCAAGAAAATTCTGTAGTGGGTGTCTTACAAAGGGCCCTTTCTTCTCAGGGTTTTAAGAAAGGCAGATCTATCAAACTTATGATAATGCATTGCCATGCTAATTTAATTGTCAATTACAAATTACTTAAGTGTAGTTTAATAATCTATATAAAGCCCTTTTTTTTTTTTTTTTTTTTTTTTTTTTTTCTAATAGCTATTAATGGGTGTTAAAGAAAGTGAAACCACTTTACTAAAATGTAATGTGGGGCTCTATTAAGAATAAGTTTTCAAAATGATAAAATATTATCACAAAAATCTGAACCCCTGTACATTTTAATATTCCTGAGTAGCTCAGTCTTCACCGTACTGAAAGAACATTTCCTTCAAATGACATGCAATTACAGTTTAAACATCTTCATAGATAATATACATAGAAGAAAGTTTTCCTAATTCTCAGCCAAAATGTTCCTTTGGAAATTGGAAAGGAAGTTGGGACAACATATTTTTACATTTCCTCGAAAAGTTTCAGAAATGTGAAACATTCGTCAATAGAATAGACTCCACTGACCACACTCACATGCCTGTTTCTCTTCTTCACTGCCCTCATCCCTGTTTGTTTTTAAAATTATTAAAAGAATGAATGAGAAAAAAGCATTCTGTGCTCTCTTTAAGGACAAATATTTAATCAATTCAAGGTATGAATATGCTTCAGTTAAGAGACATATCTCTAAAAAGAGGTAAATTCACATTCATATATTAAAACAATATTTTAAATATGCTAGTGTGTATTGCAAAGGAGGCAAAAATGGTGGTGGATCCCTTTAAAAGAGAGAGTCATTGTGTAATGAAACCATGATTTCCTAGCATATCTGTCAGCCCGACTTTCCTACGGTGAGTTTCTTTAAAGGGAGGACACGTGTGCTACCTGAAGACCACTTGAATACACGCAACTGAGGTCATCCTCAAAGTGTACCTTTCCCTATCCTCTAGGATACCCATGAGACAAGGAGCTATTAGAAATATGAAATTAAATATCATTAGAGTCAGAATCAAACAGCACCAGGCTTATGTCCACATAACCTAAAGTAATTGAGAGAATGAACAATTAACTATCTAGCTACTAACTGTCGATAGTTAAATAAGCCAAGTGGTCAAAGCAAAATAGCTATTTCAGAGTCTTAATTGTTCTACTCAGCTGCCTGCATGGCTCGCATTAAACAACCATCAACACTTCATTTAGTGTTTTATATTTTATGATGGGATGTGAAGTAAAAAGAAGATGGATACTAGAGTAAGATAGGGCTTGAAATGCACCTCTGACTCAGTGACCATCTGTGTGTCTTTCAGCAAGTTTCTTTTTGGAACCTGTTTCTTCATCTGTGAAGTGGGGATAACTCATACCTTACCTGAATATTTCAAAGATAAAATAACAGATGCTAGTAACCTGGCGCCTTCTTCCATTCATAAGGACTAGCTATTGCGGCATTCATAGATCTTTTCAACCCTGAGGTCCTTAAAAAATCAGCAGGCAGATTTACATATGTGGTTATAAATCTTCCATTTGCAACCTAATGGTTCAGTAGTTCAACTTAGAGGTTACATGCAAATTGCAATGTCATCTTTTAAATCCTTGAGGGCAAGCATCAAAACCTACATTAAAAGCAGATATATTGGCTGGGTGTGGTGGCTCATGCCTGTAATCCCTGCCCTTTGGGAGGCTAAAGTGGGCAGATCACCTGTCAGGAGATGGAGACCAGCTTGGCCAACATGGTGAAATCCCATGTCTACTAAAAATACAAAAATTAGCCAGGCATGGTGGCAGGTGCTTGTAATCCCAGTTACTTTGGAGGCCGAGGCAGGAGAATAGTTTGAATCCGGGAGGTGGAGGTTGCGGTGAGCCAAGATTGTGTGACTGCACTCCAACCTGAGCAACAGAGTGAGACTCTGTCTCAAAAAAACAAAACAAAACAACAAACAAACAAACGAAGCTCCAGATATATCTTCAGTAGCAGTCACCACAGCATAAGGCCTTCATAGGGACTTAGTAAAAATTGCAGACCGAATTGAGTCCAGCACAAGAACTGTGTTATATATATGTTTACTCTTTGCTTCTCAAGGATAATTTTATTTTTTAATAGTCCCTAATCAATAAAATCAAGTAAACAGGTTAGGGAAGATGTGTTAACTTACGTACAGGAGGGCCCTACCCCCAAACACATTCAGCTTCATTTACTAAAATGTGTGTAAATACTGCTATATGGACATGTGTGGTATTTAAGTAAAAATGTTTAAAATACATAATTCAGATGTATCACTATTTTTATCTAATATTTTCATCTTGTATAAACATATGTATTGGAATTTGCCTTCTGCAAAACTGAAAAAAAATGAAAAAAGAGCTTAAATTATTTTTTAAAATGTGGCACTTCAGCTAATTACTGGATTGAGAAGATAACACCTTCAAATCAGGAAAGGGCTAACATCCCATTAATATGGCAACATTTCTGGGGGAAGGGGCTCCTTCAGCATATCATCTTGACAACACCCTTTTTGACAATTTAAATGAATAAATCTAAAAGCACGGTAGTCTTAGAAAAAAAAAAAAAAAAAAAAAAAAAAAAAAAAAAAAAAAAAACCCACAGCAAAAAATCTCCAGCAGACCATAAGAAATGAAAGTAACTTCAAATGCATCTTAGAAATGGAAGATTTAAGAGTAGTTATAGTCAAGAATGGGCAAACTGGCAAGCGCTTGGTATATTAATTAGATTTAACATGGCTGGGAGAAAAATACCATACTCATGTTGCCCAAATGAATATGCCTTAGGTTACAAAATAAACCCAGTATAGAAGGGAACCAAATTCTTCCCTTCAGATCAAAGTTGGAAATACAGGGTAATAGGAAGAAAGCACTCGGTATATTTTCTTTAAAATCCTGGAATCTGAGGAGGAGCTCTTTCCTGGACCTCATTCCTGCTTTCTCTGCCCTCACCTCCTTCCTCTGGGGCCTGTAGGCTGGGCAGGGACGCAGATGCTGCTTGGTTAACCTCATCTGTGTCCCCAAGATTGCCAGATTCCCAAATTTTTGTAGTAGCTAATAATTCATTTTCCATGTTAGTCTGAAAGGTAGCTTTCTTTTGTCAGTTTAGAAATATATTAGGGGTGTGATTCTGTGGGGCTTTGGGGTCACTGGAAGACTTCTACACCTCTACCGATCATTTCTACCTGGCTTCAGGTGCCTGAGGATTTTGATTGTATGGTTGTCGGGAAGTAGAAGAGAAGGTCAGCTTGGCGTGCTGGCTCACGCCTGTAATCCCAGCACTTTGGGAGGTTGAGGTGGCTGGATCACCTGAGGTCAGGAAGCCGAGGCAGGAGAATTGCTTGAACCCAGGAGGTGGAGGTTGCAGTGAGCCAGGATCACGCCATTGCACTCCAGCCTGGGCCACAAGAGCGAGACTCCATCTCAAATAAAGAAAAAGAAAAAAAGAAAAGGAAGTAGAAGAGAGGGTCTACCAGGCAGTTAGGAGTGGAGGGCTTGAAAATCAAACAGACCTCGGTTTATGTCCTGACTATGTAGCCTTTCTAAGCCTCAGTTTCCTCATCTTTAAAATGAGAATTATATCATTTTACCTGACTAATTGAGTAGAGGAATTGAAGAGGAAATGCACGAAAAGGGATTGGCACAAGGCCTGGCACACAGAAAGTGCACAATAAATGTTACTTACTTGTATTATTTCTTTAGGTTCTCAGCAGAAAAAGATGAACATGAAATGTAATAAAATTAGCAGAGCCCTAGAAAGGGTGTCGCTATGGCAAACAGTATTGGAAATACCTATTTTCTCTTAGTTTTATTGAAAATAAAGCATGCACAGATGATAGAACACTAAGTGTATATTTTTGTTGTTTCTAAAATACATATAAAACTCTGTATTTTAAAAAATATAGACAATCTAGGAAGTACTTATTGACTTGTGCAAATTACTGTTGGTGCAGATTCTTCAACCTTGAATCTATTAGACCATATATGCAGGCCACTTCTTCTGGCTTATTAGTTTTTAGTGCCCTCAAAATGCAGCATCAATAGGATCTCACTAAGAGTGTGGTAAAAACCAATAAATGTTTTGACAGGGAGGTATGGTTTAGCAAGCTCATTCCCTCCTCATCCTTTTAGCAAATCACATAGTTCAAACTGAAAATAAAGCTTTTTGATTATAGGTACTTAATGGAAGTCTCTATAATGAAGTGGAATCCAAGTGCAAATAAAGGAATGAAATAAGTGAGAAACCTTCATTCCTTCAGTAATATTTATTGGGCAGCTACTCCATATAGACTCTGGGACTTCAGTGGGCAAGTCACAAGGAAAGAAGGGCTCTCTCTGGTGGTCCTAATCCATAGCCACCTGCACTAGCAGTTCAGGATTTTGTGACACCTTCATCATAAAAAGTGTAGATATACACAATTTAATATGTGCTGTCATGCAAGGTAATGAGTAGTGCTACTAAAAGAAATAAAAGGGGCTATGTGTGGTGGCTCATGCCTATAATCTCAGCACAATGGGAGGCCAACGTGGGAGGACTGCTGTAGATCAGGAGTTTAAGAGCAGCCAGGGCAACATAGCAAGACCCCATCTTCAGGGAAAAAAAAAAGAAAAATAGGAGGGGAAAGAAGGTAGGAGGGGATGGAGTTGGATGAAGGGATTTTTTTTTTTTTTTTTTTTTTTTTGAGACAGGGTCTTTCTCTGTCAGCCAGGCTGGAATGCAGTGGCACAATCTCGGCTCACTGCAACCTCTGTCTCCTGGGCCCAAGCAATTCTGCCTCAGCCTCCCAAGTAGCTGGGATTATGTGTGCCACCATGCCCGGCTAATTTTTGTATTTTTAGTGGAGACAGGGTTTCACCATGTTGGCCAGGCTGGTCTCAAACTCCTGACCTCAGGTAATCCGCCTGCCTTGGTCTCCCAAAGTGCTGGGATTACAAGCGTGAGCCACCATACCCGGCAGATTAAGGCATATTTTATAGATGTTGGTCAAAGAAGGCCTTTCTGACAAGGTGACATCTGAGCAGATACCTGAATAACCTGTGCAGGTGAGAAAGACTGTTAGGAGAACATGTGAATCATCAGAAAGGCATCCCAGTTAGCGGGAAGAGCAGGTGCAAAGACTCCGGAGACAGAATCTATTAGGTTAGTGCAAAAGTGATTGCCATTAAAAGTAAGAAATGGGGTTTTTAAGAAACAGCAAGAAGGCCAACCCAGCAGAAGCACGGTGAGCTGAGCAAAGAGTGGAAAGCAGGAGAAGGAGGCATGGGAATGTGGACATTTGCCTCTTAAAACAGAGGCACACCAGAGTCTAAGAGGCAAGAAGGGCTTCGAAGATAACATGCCTTCTACAATAAGGTGAGTACCAGCTTGGGAAGGAAAAGAAAAGGGACATAACTTCTTTTAAATAAACAGGAACATCTGTAAAGATAAAACTCTATGACCTGAGAAGAAAAACTGTACGTGAACAAACTAGAGCCCCAGCAAAGACGTGGAAGGAAGGAGAAAAGAAAATGAAGGCAAGGCTGGCTGCTGGGATGATTGCTCCCGGGTGCTTATTATTCTTTGACATTTAAAGCTGTGGCAATTTTTCTTTCTTGTTCCTTGCATTCTTCTTTCTTCCTCTGTTTTCAGCAACTTTTTAGGAAAAAATGAAGTCTTATGACTTTGAATTGAATTATGTGTGCTGACCTCATGCGGCCTTCTTTCTCACCTTTCATTTTGCTTCTACAAGCGCTGTCAACATTCTCCCTAAAAACAATGCCTTTGACTTTCTTAAAATAAACATGCTGCCAAAAGATAATCTCTTCTTATCAGAGAGGGACAGGAGAAATAGTTACCACAATCTTTGCAATTACAAACTTTTCCTCTTTCCCTTTACTGTTATCAGTATTTCATTTCCCCCACCTCAGATGTTTTACCAGCTATGTTCTGACTGAGGTCTGCTCTCATGGGCATTGTCAACTTTGATTTGCTCCTTAGCTAAAGTGCTTTGTAAATTGTAGGGTTATAAGCCAATGGAAAAAAAAATTTTTTTTTTTGAGACAAGATCTGGCTTTATCACCCAGGCTAGAGTGCACTGACATGATCTTGATTCACTGCAACCTCCATCTCCCAGGCTCAGACCATCCTCCCACCTCAGCCCCCTGAGTAGCTGGGACTACAAGCATACACCACCATGCCTGGCTAATTTTTGTATTTTTTGAAGAGACGGGGTTTTACCATGTTGCCAAGGCTGGTCTCAAACTTCTGGATTCAAGCCATCCATTGGCCTCAGCCTCCCAAAGTACTGGGATTACGGCATGAGGCACCGTGTCTGGCTTCTGATGTAATTTTTATTAGAGTTATTACCACTTATAATTATTTAAGAAATTTCCACTGCTCTTCTTGGATTTATAGTCTGAAGTTTGTCGATCACTGACTCTTGTGGCCTCCTAGCTGCATGGTTAGAAGGCACAGGCTTGACATCAAAAAAACAGACATGTTATCACTCATGATACAAAAATGTGGGTGTGTGGGAGGGACCCCAGATATGCTTCCTCTTTCCTTGTTCTCAGGCTGACTTGTTTAAATCACTTTCTCTCCAGGAAAATGGTGGCCAAACGTTGGGTCAGACAGTGAGAGGTGGAGGTGCAGTTCTCCCAGAGCAGAGAACTGCCTCTGAAACTGGAAGGCTGGGGAAAACTTCTCAAGATTTTAGAAATAAGAAGTCTGAAATCCTGAAAATGGGCTACAAGGTCAACACAGAACTGAGTCCAGCCAAAGAGCCAAAATGCTCTGGCTATTAACTTCCAAAAAGGCATGATATTTGCTTCCATCAAGCTATTCCTTGCTTATGAGTATTTTTGTTAATTTTCCCAATATTCATCAGTAATACTGATATTGTTTTGACAGTGGGTTTTCAAAAATCCCCCTGTTTTCTTAACTCTTTTTCTTCTCTCTTCATGTTCAGTTTTGTGGCTTAGGGGACTAGCCTGCAACATAATCGGTAGTGGTTGGATCTTGCCAATTTATTCTTCTCCCTATCCTTTCTTAGCGTTTGTGAGAGATGGCTTCAGTATCCCCTATAATAGTTCAAGTTGTGTTCTTGGCATGTATGGTATAACTTTTGTGTTTTCATTAGCCAATTATTCTGGACACTGATTCACATGTGGTAGCAATCTCCTATCACCTTGATGTCTTTCAAACACAAAAACCACATCAGAGACCTAAGTCCTATGAGGGATATGTCTGCTCTTGCCATCTTAACTGGCTACCAATCGAGGTCATCAACAAAAGCATAAATGTAAATGAAAACTCTTGAGTTAGCCCTAGTTTTTAACACAACATTTTTATGATGGATTCACAGTTGAATAGTTTTCCTTTCTCCTCTGAGACTTACATTATTAGAACTGTAAGAGGCAGCAAAAGAGTTAAACAGAGATAGATTATACAAAGCATTGGGCTAAAATTGGATATTTCTGGGTAACTGAACAATGGTATAAAACCAGTGTCTTGGGAAGTCTAGAAGAGCAGTCAGTCGCCCTGCTTTGATTTTTGAATCACGTAATTTCAGGATGAGTCAAGTACAGTAATTTCTATAGACACGTTCCTGCAAATTTATGATCAACTTCTGAAAAGAACTGCCTAATGTTAACCACTTTTCTCTGGAAAACAAAAACAAAAACAAAAACAACCCCAAACCCAAAACACTTGGAATAACTTCCTTCTTCATATATTAACTTCTATGTAATAGCACAAGAGCAGCTAAGACTTACTGAGCACTGACTGTGCCAGGTACTGGTTTTAACTCCTTGTGGATATTATACTTTTTCCTCAAAACAATCCCAGGAGATGGGGACTCTTGATTGATGCCCCTTTTACTGTGAGCCCCAAATTGTTAAAACGCATTGCTTGGAACCACATGGCTATGAAGCAGAAGAATAAATTTGAGCCTGATCCAATTCCCGGGCACATGACAGTGAACTTCCAGAAAGGCAATTAGGGACCTGAATAAGTCCCGTGAAGAAAATGTACAACATGTACCAAATTCTTCCATTTTTTTTCTTTAAAGGAACTGCAAAGATTTCCCCACAATTTTAGAAGCGGATGACATTCAGAAACATGCTTTCATTTTCTTTCCGTGTTTCAGAATATCTAAATTGACTCATTCCTAATCTTTAAAATTTGTACATTTCACACCAGGAAAGACAGTCAAAGAAGGGAACATTTTATTCCCAACTGACATTCTGGGTTTAAATATCCTTTGCAACAGTTTTGTTTTGAAAGATCTCAGTGGTTACATATGAACCTGCCAGATGTCAACAATGTGCCTGCCATGTACAATATCCCCCAAAGACTAAAGCTACTTCTTGCTGATACAGTATTTGAAAATAACTGGCAAACACCGTGGACCCGCAGCATCACTAAGTGTCTGTGTAAACATCTCTGAAACAACAGATGTTCTGAATTCTTGTTCCCTTGGAATAACAAAATGACTTGCAGGGTGCTGATGTTCCCCACACTTTTCCAAAACAATTTCAGGAAGAATCCATGAGTTCTGAAGCTCAGATCAACTTCAGGTCCTGGAATCCACCTGTGGTTACTGGCAGGTTTTTTTTTTTGCAGGTGTTTGCCTGTGGGAAGCTGTCGAGAATTGGTTTAAATCAGGGCAGAGCTCCTGACAGATGGACATTAACGGGCAGGAACTGTTTGAGGTGTCGGAATTTCTTTCTGGGACACAGTCAGATAGGTGGAATCTGTATATAAAAATAAGTCAGTGATGGGTGCAGCAGAAAAGTCTGTGCTTGAGCCATTTAGGCAGAAGAAGGGTTACCTGGAAAATGCACAAGGATGAGAAGTAACACATGACGGGGGCCAAGAGAGATACTCAGTGGTGCAAGTGAGCTGCATTTTGAGTTACTTCGAGGGAAGAGAGGGGAAATGTCAAGAAGTCAGACTCTACAAGGTGAGGGAAATGACATTGAATATGAACAAATACGGAACTGTGGTTTGAATAGAAAGCTTCGTCATAATGATCATGATCATCAATACTTTATAAGCATTTTGCAATTTCCACAGCCTTTTTAGATGCATCCTGTCATTTTAACTGATTAGGAACCTGAGACTCAGAAGTGAAACCAGATCTTGAACCCAGAAAAGGGAAGACAAGAAGAATGAGCAAAATGAAAGCTGATCATAAGGTCTCCTGTCTGAAACTAAAGGCATGAAAAAAGAGTAGGATAAAATGGCTTAACATAAAAAAAATTGACCAAGCCTGACATGAGATGAAACTACAAATTTCATGAAGATGTATCCAGATACCAGCTCTGTCTACGACAGAGCCCTGTGGTACTGAGGACACGCATTTGATGGCAGTCAAAAGACCCACACTCTAGAACTGGCTCAACAAGTCACCCACTGTGGAACTTTGGCAATGGCATTGAATATATCCAAGCCCAAGTTTCCTGATGTGCAGAATTGGAGTAATAGTGAAGTAGGAGACTGGCAGGACCTGTGTTCTGCTGACCAAAACAGTATCTGAGTCAAATGGGAAGAAGCTAAGAAACCAGTGGGAACCAGCAGATGCCACAAAAGGCATCCCTAGATGCTCTCACTGCTTATTAGCATAAGACACTTCCATCAGCACCATGACAGTTTACAAATGTCAAGGCAAAGACCCATGAAGTTACTACTCCTTTCCGAGGCCTCTTTCCCAAAAAGTTCTAAACAACCTGCCACTCAATTTGCATTGACTCACCTCTTAATTTGCCTGTAATTGAAAGTGGGTCTACATAAGTATAAATACAGTTGCCAAGTGGAACTTGGAGTGTTGTCTATGAGTTAGCTGTGCTTTGCAAGGAGCAGCACTGTTCAATAAAAGATTGCTCTCTCATATCACTGGCTTGGCCTTGCCTTCTTTCCTGGAGAAAGCCAAGAACCCTCCATGACTAAGCCCAGTTTTGGGGCTCACCAGTCCTGCATCATCAGCATTTGCCTTTCATCATATATGTGAATGTGCTTATGGTATTGCTTGGCACTTAGAAGCCAGGCAAAAATATTAGCTTAAAATTGTAATCAGATTCCTCTTAATCAGCTACCTACAAGTGTCTGTGAATATTACAAATGCATTCAGACATTTAAGTGTCCATGATATTACAAGCACATTTAAACTAAGATCTCCATGAATTAGATGGTCCCACTCTAGAAGTAAGGAAGATTGAAACTGAGTGGTCAGTTTGTGGACTTGACATTGGAAATTAAGTATTTGAACTTCTGATCCCTGAATCTTTCATCAGGGAAAAACAATCATTTAAATGATGTGTCGGCCAGGTGCAGTGGCTCACACCTGTGAGACCCTGCCTCTGTGAGACGCTGCCTCTACTAAAAATTAAAAAATTAGCTGGGTGTAGTGGCTCATGCTTGTGGTCCCAGCTGCTCCAGAGGCTGTGGCAGGAGGACTGCTTGAATCTGGGAGACTGAAGCTGCAGTAAGCCATGATTGCACCATTCCACTGCAGCCTGGGTGACAGAGCAAGACTGTGACTTGGGGGGAAGGATGTGTTCTAAGTCACATAGCCACAAAGGAGGTGAGACAGGATTTGACACCAGGACTATCCAAATCTAAAACCTGTGCTTCTGAGGCTACATTCCTGAAAACTAAAAATTGCTGGCATTCTTCTTCAGCCTTTATCTATTGTTGATTACAAGGAACTGTTCATTTCCAGATAAATATCACAATGCTGTTCTGCCAATATGGAAAGATATGTTTTTGAGTCAAAATATTGTAAAATCACTATATGGTTTGCCTTCCTTTATGGTAAAAACAGAAGTTCACCTCTGCATTGCGTTCTGAAAATTAATCTCAGTCTTGGTCCATGAGAATTTGATCAGGCAGGGCTCAATGTGTCTTTAAGATGGTATACTTAATTTTGTTACCATAGTTGAGAGGTGGTGCTGGGAAAAACAGCAATACAGCCAGCAAGCATTTCTTCTCCTTTCATTGATAGTAAATTGCTATACATAATCACATAGCCAGAGGGGATAGCTTAGTGAAGTAAGCTTCAGGTTTGCTAGCACAGGCTGTTTAAAACCTCAAGTTCTAATCCCGGCAGAGTCAGTGCATGACTCTTCATCTCCTTGAGTTTGATCAATTACATTTCATAGATTTTTTATTATGTAAGAGACTCAAATGAGGCTTTAGAGCCCAAATCCGGCCTATCTTATGGAGACACTAAATACCTTGTCCTCCTTTTTATTTATCTAAGTATTGAATTTCAGGCTTACTGTTTCTAACACCTCTCTCTAACTACAGTTAGAGAGAAAATTATGTGAAAACTTTTAATTAAGATGAGAATCTTTTGGTGGGATAATGTACTGTATCTTTTATACATGTTGATCTGCTAATACTAGTGAAGGAATGGGTCTAGGAAACAGAAGAATCTGTTATAAAAATGTTATTAACCACCATTTGTTGAATGACTACTGTGTGCTCAGCATGCACTGTGAATTATTCAATCCTCACAGCTCCTTTGTAGACTAGATATTTCCCTACTCAGTTTACAGAGGATTCTAAATGCCATGTCCAAAGTCACCCTAGCTAAAGTGGGAGAGCTGAGATTCTTGTATAGATCTCTTACCCCAAAGTTTATTATGTTTCATTTATCCATTTTTCCCTGAAATTACTATATATCTAATTAGAAAAATTAGAATGATGTGGGGGAAATGTACCAAATATGTCATTGTAAATTAAAACCCCAAATCAGGAAGGCAGCAGGACACTGGGGCTCAAAGGAAAACCTAAGTCATATTGGCAAGGCAGGGTGGCTCACACCTATAATCCCAGCATTTTGGGAGGCTGAGGAAGGAGGGTAGCTGGGGGCCATGAGTTCAAGTGTAGCCCAGGCAACAGTGTGAGGCCTTGTCTCTTAAAAAAAAAATTAGCCAGATGTGGTGGTACGTGCCCGTAGTCTCAGCTACTCAGGAGGCTGAGGCAGGAGGATGGCTTAAGCCCTGGAGGTTGAGGCTGCAGTGAGCTATAATTGAGCTACTGCACACAAGCCTGGGCAACTGAGTGAGACTTTCTGGGTCTCACTGTCATGTATTACATCAAGGTTGTCTTTAAAGAGCTAGCAACTGGTCCTCCCACTCATGCCCTGCCTCTTCCACATGGTGAGTAGGCAGGCTTTTAGGCGTGGTCTGCACAAGAGCCTGGCATGGGTGGGTGTGAGGGGTATAACACTCTAAAAGTGTCACAGACAAAGCTCTTATACTTAGTGGAATCTTCTCTCTGCTGAGGTGGGATGTCATGCATAGGCACTGGGACCCAGGAGTCATATCCCACAGGAGTATGTGCTGCGGCCCTCTGCTTTCTTTTCTTTTTTCTTTTTTTTTTAGACAGAATCTCCCTCTGTCACCCAGGCTGGAGTGCAGTGGTCTAAACTTGGCTCACTGCAGCCTCTGCCTCCTGGGCTCCAGCGATTCTATTGCCTCAGCCTCCCAAGTAGCTGGAACTACAGGTGCCCATCACCATACCTGGCTAATTTTTGTATTTTTAGTAGAGATGGGGTTTTGCCATGTTGGCCAGGCAGGTCTCGAACCCCTGACCTCAAGTGATCCACCCACCTTGGCCTCCCAAAATGCTGTGATTGCAGGCATGAAACACTGTGCCTGGTTGCCTTCTGCTTTAACTACCTCCCCAGGGTTCCATATTCTTTGCCATTAAAAAATCTCTCCACCTTCCATTCACATCTTTCCATCTATCATGTGACCATCCTGTTGTGCCTTTGTTGCAGTGCTGATGATGTAGGGAGGGAAGACACAGGCAAAATCTACCAGGTCCCCATGTTTTCTGGGGAAGGTGGCTTCTCTGAGGGGCATTCATGGACATTGTATATTTAGGAATAGAAACAGACCAAAAATGAAGGGTGCGAGTAGACGTGACCTTGTGGGTTTCAGGCTCACTGAGTTTGAAGTGCCCCAGGAGCAGCCAAGTGAAGAGGCAGAGAAGAAAACTGAACAGGTGCACCTGACAGACACAGCAAGGTCAGGCATGGAGACCTGGACTAAGAATCATCAATATGTAGGAGATGATTGAACCCATAAGAGAGATGGGCTCACTCAGGGAGCGAATATATAGAAGGAAGAGTAGTGGGTCAAAGAAGAAAGCTAAGAAATACCAAGAGAGAGGAGAATAACAAGGACAGATGAGAAGGAGAACCAGGAGATAACAGGGATGGGGAAATCAAGTTTGAAGAACGGCATTTCCCAGAGGGTTTTCCTAGTTTTAACCAAGATGAATTTTCCAGGTTAAAGCAAAACAGGCTTGCTAATTTCCATTGTGAATCTTTAAAGGGGAGTATCATATGTAGAGCTTCTAAAGTCATTTAACCACAGAACTCTTCATTTTATATAAAACCTATTCATATCCTTCAAAACTCGTGTTCTTTGGTGCGTGATTTGGGATAATGTAGGTAGTGAGTTTCCTTGAATAAGAAATTGTCTGTGAGATCAGTGCCACAGAGAAATCCTGGAGAAGAGCAACAGATTCACTAAGAAGAAATGAGGCTGGTATACGTGTATCAAAACATCATGTCATACACCTTAATTATATATAGATTTTATTTTTCAATTATATCTTAATAAAAACAAAAAGCAAAGAAGTGAAGATGTAAAAACCATGCATGGGCCAGACACACTGGCTCACGCCTATAATCCCAGCACTTTGGGAGACTGAGGCGGGTGGATCACCTGATTTCAGGAGTTTGAGACCAGCCTGACCGATATGGTGAAACCCCGTCTCTACTAAATACGAAAATTAGCTGGGTATGGTGGTGGGCAACTGTAGTCCCAGCTACTTGGAAGGTGGAGACAGGAGAATTGCTTGAACCCGGAAGATGCAGGTTGTAGTGAACTGAGATTATGCCACTGCACTCCAGCCTGGGTGGCAGAGCAAGACTTCACCTCAAAACAAAACAAAACGAAAACAAACAACCAATAACCACAACAACAAGAAAAAAACCATGCATGTGGATAACTCAAGAAACGTGTTTGAAAGGAAAGAGAGGCACATAGGCTGGTAACAAGGGTGGGTGCAGCATCAGTTGGACATTTCAGGATTGGCAGAACATTTTGCGAATTTATAGGCTTGATAGAGAAAGCAAGTGAGTGAGTGAGTGAGAGAAAGGCCAAAAATATATAAAGTGGTGGGGGTTGAGGTGGAAGGGTAGGTGCTCAACAGAGGCACTGAAGCTATGGAGAGGAACTGAGTAAGATAGAAGACGGGGTGTGCTTCTATAAAAATAAAGTGGCTGTCTATGAGAACTCAGAGGAGCAAGAGCTTCATATTAGTTGGAAGGACAGAGCAGAGGTCCTTCCTAGAGGTGGCCTTTGACTTGAATCAGGAAGGAGCAGGCAGAGAAGCAGAGATGAGAAATAGGGAACAAAAGCCACTCCAAAGGGATGGAAGGCTGAAGAGAAGGTGTCGAGAGGCTAAAAATCAGAGTACACCCCAAAAAAGAACAGTTAGAATTCTAGCACTTTTCATTTTTAGCTATTATAGTTCTCTCTTAATTCAATGTCATTGGTTCCATGGGATAGGATGTCTAGTCGACTATGGGATTTTTATTTTTAATTTTAAAATTACTTGACTCCCTGAATCTAAACTTACACAAAGCAAAGAAAACAAAGTTTTCTTTTTCTATTATAAAAGAAAAGGAGACTAAAGAAATACATAGTCTACTTTTGGTGAATTGAAGAATGTAATTAGACAAGTCAGAACGAACCCAAATCTTGTGGGTGAAAAAGATTACATGTTGTTCATTTTGCTAATTTGGAATTAAGAGTTGAGTCAAGGATTTCTACGAGACCAGAATCTGGAAAGAAAATGAGAATTGTTATCAGTGATTACTGTTTACCATTTAAAGATGTGAAATAATCAGTGCTTTGGGTAACATTTTAGAAACAATTATTTTAAAGGTTTTGCATGTCTGTGCAATTCAAAGCAAGAACTCACTGGCCATCTCTTGGTTTTGGAACAAGCGTAAATACTGGGATTTAGATGTATTCAGGGGACATTTCTACAGAACATTTCTGTGTTAAGCAGATTGCATCAACAAAAGCTTTTCAGTGGTTTTCCTTTTTACCATTCCACTTTCATCCTTTAGCCAGTCATATTAAAAAACAGTCACACTGGCTAGGCATGGTAGCTCACACCTGTAATTCCCGCACTTTGGGAGGCCAAGGTGGGCAGATCGCTTGAGGCCAGGAGTTCAAGACCAGCCTGGCCGACATGGTGAATCCCCATCTCTCTTAAAAGCAAAAACTAGCCAGATGTGGTGGTGTATACCTGTAATCCCAGCTACTTGGGAGGTTGAGGCAGAAGAATCACTTGAGCTTGCAAGAAGTAGGTTGCAGTGAGCCAATGGCGTACCACTGCATTCTAGCCAGGGTGACAGAGTGAGACCCTGACTCAAAAAAAAAAACCCAATATCATACAAGTGGAAATTATCCAGTTCTAAAAGATGTCACTGTAGTTGTTTCCATTAGAAGCCGGCTCCCTCCATGGCTTGGTGAGGCATCCCTGTCTACCCTACCAGAAAGAGAAAGTTCCTCCCCATCCCAAATAAGTGTTTAAACAACACGTTAGGTAGTATATTGGTAACCTATGACTTCCTACAGATGGAACAGGACCATTAAATCTACATCTCTTTAATGGCCACAGACACGAGGGATGAACACCTTCATTCATGTGGGAAAAGCTTATATGGAAATAGAGTTAAAGTAACCACATACGACTTTAGATCTATTCTTTTTGGGAATGCATCTATATTTGATATGTATTCTGAGGCAAAGAAATATCAAGTCCATTTCTTTCTTTATGTGTAGTGCATGAATAAATAAGTAAGTGTGCACAATGAAAGAGAATGGGGAAGGGGAGAGGGGAGGGGAGGGAGAAAGAGATGGAGAGAAAGAGGGAGAGGAACTGTAATGTTGCATGTATCTTTGTATGTGTGGCAAAACAGGAATGTTTATAGTTTATTCATTATTGGCATGTAAACTAAAGAGACAGACTAATCTACAATTAGTTAATCTACTTAAGGGCTAAGTCTCCATTTCATATGCCTTCTCCATCGACTGGAAGCTCCTCCTAGCCACAGTTCTTAGAGATCACTCACCCTGCTATTTCTCCTTAATGCCTACCCTCAACCTGTGACTTAGTGGAATTTACTCCATACTTTTTGGGGTTTGCCCAAGCCCCACTTTTTTTTCCAGACTTTTAAAAGTCTTGCTATGTTGTCCATGCTGGAGTGCAAGGGCACCATCTTGGCTCACTGCAACTACCGCCTTCCAGGTTCAAGTGATTCTCCTGCCTCAGCCTCCTGAGTAGCTGGGACTACATGCGCCCACCACCACGCCCAGCTAATTTTTGTATTCCAAGTCCCACATTTTGAAGTTGTCCCCAGATACTCTTGTCATAACCATCATTGCAATCACAATCTTAGCAGTTATCCCTATAGGAAAAAGCAAGGTCTTTGTTCATCTCATTTGCACATTATTAGAACTACTTAATGCATTTTCATTTTGAACAAGAAAAAAAGGCCTTTTATTCTTAGAGTCATTGTATCTTATTATTCATTTTAGCTCCAGTCATTAGAAATGTATCTCCTTAAACATCATGAATAACAAGGTTATCAGTAACCATAATGGTTTGATCTTTAGTCCATGTACTACCAGGAAAAGTAATATTAAGCATGAGGCAATGATCCCACCCCTGATAACTAAATTTTTCTTTCTTTTCACCACTTTTAGTCAAATCCATTAATATACTCTCATCTTTGCTATACATTATTTTAAGCCTAGAAGAACACAGAGTGAAGCACAATACAATTAGAACATAATACATATATGTCCTCACTGGAACTTTTACATTAGTTATGTTTTTCAGAAGTCATCTAAAAGAAACCTTGCTGCCTGTACACTCCCATCTCTCGCAGACAGCAATAAAATATATAATACTCATTGGGTTTTCGAAACAATAACTCCTCATTTCTCCATTTTGACATCGGAAGAAACAGAAAGCAAATTATTTACATAATTTAAAATGCAGCATGATATATGCATATTTAACTTTGGGAACATTGCTCAGTGGCAGCTGGTATTCTAAACATCATCACACATTCCACCCGGTGGAATGGGACACAGATTGTTTATAGAAAATGAAAAACTAGGTGCTCCAAATTTACAACCCAAGAGTTTTTTTCTGGGTCAAAACAATAAACATTTTGGCAATCATGAACAGAAAAAAGGTGCGCTGTCAATTCTTGATGATTTAGCAGTTGGGGCTCTTTTCCAGTCCTCCCTTATCAACTCTGGCAGCCAACCCTGTGGCGTTTTGTTGACCTCTCTATAACTTCTGAGAAAAAAGTGAGGACAAGAGAGTTCCTGTTGCTCTTTCCCAGCTTGTAAAACCAACCCAGATGGGCTGAGTTGAAAGTACAGTTTTCAGGTACTGTTGGATTTCAATGACTTACACTCTCTACTTTCTAAGTACTAAAGATAATAAAATGCTGTGTGTGTGTGTGTGTGTGTGTGTGTGTGTGTGTGTGTACTTTAATAATTCATACTACAGCATCCCCATTGCAAAGCACAACTGTTAGGTTTACATTTGTCCCAAGACACGTTCACTATCTGTCTATGGTGGGGCACATGCCCTTGGCAGAATTCCAGCTACTGGAGGATGGCTGACCCAGGGCCCCAGCTGCTGGGCTTGAAATCCATCAGTGCATTTGCTCCCAGCCCTTACTTCCTACTGGGGGTTCCCAGTCATCGATTGAAGGCAGCAGGGACACTAAGAGAGGATCATTCAGCCCGAGGCTCCTCCAGCAGTCATGCTTCACATTTCTTAGATTGCACTGCAAACTAGGAGGCTGGTGCCCACCTTCCTGCACTCAGCGTCACACATGTATTGTGGCCTGACCACTCCTTCCCCCCGCCTTTTCCGGCTCCCATCCCATTTTCTCATATAGGCATTTCCCCCGAAAGAAATCCTTGCATGTTTATTTCCCTCTGGATCCCTACTTCTCAAAGTACCGGGACTCACGCAACCTGTAATTTTACGTGAAAATCAGGAGTAGGAAGGCATTCAGTCAAGCTTAAACTAAAGCTGCCTCCTTACATACGTTTTTTTTTTTTTTGAGATGGAGTCTTGCTCTGTTGTCCAGGCTGGAGTGCAGTGGCACAATCTTGGCTCACTGCAAGCTCTGCCTCCTGGGTTCAAGTGATTCGCCTGCCTCAGCCTCCTGAGTAGCTGGGACTACAGGCGCGCACCACTACACCTGGCTAATTTTTGTATTTTTAGTAGAGACAGGGTTTCACTATGTTGGCCAGGATGGTCCTGATCTCCTGACCTCATGATCTGCCCACCTCGGCCTCCCAAAGTGCTGGGATTACAGGCTAGGCCACCACGAAGTTCACTCGGAAGGTTTCTCCTATATAGTGACCTGTAACCTAAGTAGATATGTAAACAGACTGGAACTTACTATTGTACCAATCATCGAGTTTCAGCCAATCCCAGAAGGCCACCTGTCCAAACAGTGTTCAAATAAAGCAAATGCCCAGCTGTTACCAGTCCTGCTGTCTCTGTGCCTCCCTTCCATTTTCTGGAGGTGATTTTCCTTTTTTTGTCCATAAACACACTCTGACCATGTGGCGGCACTGGAGTCTGTGAACCTACTTTGGTTCATGGGGCTGCCTGGTTCTCAAATTGTTCTTTGCTCAATTAAACTCTGTTAAATTTGTCTAGAATTTTTCTTTTAACAAGGGTATGAATTGGTAATCAATGCAATCCATTCAGGCATTTCACTTCGAATAGCTCTTCTGGTTGATCCCAAACTATTCCAGTCAAGTGGCTACAGGAATTTGTTGTACTTTCCGATTTGCCGATTATGACTGCTTTCTTCTCCCTTCCCTTACCCCACAATGATAGAGACCTTACTGGCTACCTGGGCTCCGGTGCAGCCCTGGGTGGTTCCTGCAGTCACGGGGCTACAGGACTGCTGGAACTCACTGACTTATTGCAGTGCTTCAGGCCAGCCTCTGGTTTCCTTGTCCTCGTCCTCTCATCATGTCCTTCATGCCCTATCCCCAGATATTCTTCTCTTTCTCAACATGGAACACCTGCTGAGCTCCAGGTGTTTAGATCTCCCCCAGAAAGGTAGGAAAATGTCCCAAGCACCATTTTTATCATCTAGAAATCCTTTGCAAGTCTTCATAAGGAATACGGTAGGGTTGGGGTATGGTGAGAAGCCCAGAGGAGAAGGTTGGAGAGGAAGCAAAGCTATAGTTGCCAGAAGCTAAAATATTCCAAGCAGGCCTGTCCATGCCTGGGACTCCAGAAGCAAGGAAAGGGACTAATGGAGAAAGAGATCAAAAATATCCTCAGCCATTTATATCACAGGCACACAGCTGTCCCCAAGTTCTTCAGCTCCACTGTACCACACTCATTGACCCAACTATGGAAGAAAAGCAGCATTGGAGGCTCCCCAGTCACTGTCTAACAAAGGGAGCGGGCAAAGGGGATGTGTGAATGGCCTTTGCTGGAGGTGGGACTATGTGAGATGCACATCGTCAGAGTGCTGCATGTGGACACTGCCTGGACATGCAAAGAAAACTCAAACATAAGGCGTCCAAACCAAAACTCACCATCTCCTCCATCCCTGCTCTCCTATCTGGGTACCCCACTTTAGTGGGTGGTGCTTCTTAGTGGTAAATCCTAAAAGTTTCCCTTTGGAAGCACAGTAAGTAGAGCCTGTGGCACTATTAGAAGTATTTTGTGTGAGGGAGACACTCATGACCATTGCTTATCACAATCTTTCTGTGTATGGCAAAACACGAGTTCCAAACATCAGACTCCAAATAAACTGTGGAGTATGATCCATTGATAAGTTGGGTAATAACTGTGCTAATGATGTGGGATACAGCCTCATTTAGAAAATTATTATTATTCTCATTAATCAGTTAGAGTTATTCATTCATAGCCTGATATATTTTGAGCTCAGCTTGGTTTCTTGTAGGTCTTTTAATTTGTGGGTTTAGCATTGAGTTCCTTGACTGCATTTGTTTCTATGAATAATATTTTGTGTTCTTATATCCCACTTTAAAATGGATAGAAATCTTAAATATCATCAAATAAAATTTGGAGGAGACTAACTGTTTATTTGTTCTAATGACTCTCAAAGTGTATTAGCATCACTTGGGAATCATTAAAATGCAGATTTCAGCCTCATCCCATATCACTACATCAGAAACTCAGGTTCGGGCCCAGAATTGAATTTCAACAAGCCCTGTAGGTGATTCTAATCCATGCTCAAGTTTGGAATCTAATGTATCTGCTATCTTTAGCCCAGGAATTATATCAATCATGATCAATTAAAGCTGTTTTAAGTGTCCTATATCTAATAGTCTCTGGGGAAAATCCAAAAACATCTTCAAGAATTAGGTTTGTCTTTAAGAATTTTCAAGCACATTGGGGAAACTGATGCACATGAAATTAATGGAAAACTGATAGGACAATAAATAACTTTTCACCAATCAAACCATACCATAGGCTTGAAGAGAGAGGGCTATATTCATTGGCCTCTATCAATTTGGATATGATTCAACATTTACCTTAAAAATATATAATTAATATTGATGGAAAGGCAAAATATCCTTCTAGCAAATGAGGAATGAGAGGGGAAAGGCTTTCTTCCCTGAACTGTAAGAAGTGGGTTGGAGTAAACTGAACTGTATATGTAAATACACAGTTTTAATCATCAGAGACAACGACAGCACAGTTTTCCTCATTAAGCCACGCTAGTATTACCACTGTGAGGGCTAAGAGTTTTTTTTCATGCCCAGCTGAAATCTTTTCCCATTGACCAGAAGAAAAGCTCTTCATAGCTAATTCATAACTGGCACCATAAAACGGGATGTGAAAGTATTTTGCAAAGTTTAAAATGTTATATAAAAGTTAGATATTTGCTATTATTAATTGTTTGATTTCAAGAGCTGCACTGCTTCTGCATGAGAAGTTGAATGATCTTGTTGGTTCTAAAGTGGCACTATGAGAAGGTTCACATTCAGTTTAAAATTTTAGAAAATCTGTTTTCTTATTCCTTCTGTAGGTGTATCTGAAAACGTACAACAGAAATTCAGAAGCCCCAGGCTTTCTTCCACTCTCAAAATGTATTTTTTAAGTTGCTGAAATGACATAAAATCAAATCCCTTTGAAAGGTGGATGGCTTCGCTTATAATTCCATAGGTCTGACCTTAAAGCAAAAAAGAAAATAATTTACTCACTTTTGGTGGTCCTTAATTCTTTCAAGTTACATAAGTACCATTTAACACATTAACATTTGAAGACACGAAACGACATCTTAAAGGTTTCAGAGTATTAAAACACCCTCAATAAGTAGTGAGTTTACTCCCGTAATCACTGATCACATCAGTCCAAATAGCTTCAATTTCTTTGGTGCTAGAGTCTGATAAACACAAAACACTTTTATAGGCATGATCAAATTCACGCTTAACAGCATGCTTAAGGTGGAAGAGGGGAGCTTGAGAAAAAGATTCCAGAACTTCTCCTGCAAGGTAAAGAAATCCCATGGGTTTTAAAGGAGATTTTAATTACAAACGTGTCCAATAATTGCAAAATCTTATTATCTGAATAGTGATCTGCTCTTCCTTTTTTATTGACTATACTTTATAATGCTAATATTATATTAATGTCTAATCTAGTATCTCTTTGATTCAGATTTATGTTTTCAGGCTGAGTGGGAGCATGTGGTATTAGATTTAGATTTTTTTTTTAATTATTGTATTTTAGGTTTTGTAGTAGATGTGAAGAACATGCAAGATTGTTGCATAGGTACACACATGGCAGCGTGATTTGCTGCCTTCCTCCCGTTCACCTATATCTGGCATTTCTCCCCATGCTATCTCTCCCCAACTCCCCACCCCTGCTGTCCCTCCCCTATTTCCCCCCAACAAACCCCAGTGTGTGATGTTCCCTTCCCTGTGTCCATGTGTTGTCATTGTTCAATACCCACCTATGAGTGAGAACATGTGGTGTTTGATTTTCTGTTCTTGTGTCAGTTTGCTGAGAATGATGGTTCCCAGGTTCATCCATGTCCCTACAAAGGACACGAACTCATCATTTTTGATGGCTGCATAATATTCCATGGCTTATATGTGCCATATTTTCCCTGTCCAGTCTATCATCGATGGGCATTTGGGTTGGTTCCAAGTCTTTGCTATTGTAAACAGTGCTGCAATGAACATTCGTGTACATGTGTCCATATAGTAGAACGATTTATAATCCTTCGGATATAGTTTATGAAAGAATCCTTCTGAATCTTTTTAGACAGCTGTGAATATGGAGAGAACTCAGGAAATGAGTTCATGAGGCATCACCAGGGAGGACATAGACGGG
>NW_016107683.1:862628-880983 GCF_001604975.1 Cebus imitator
TGAAGCTTCAGACACCCAGGCTCACATGATCTTCCCGCCTCAGCCTCCCACGTAGCTGAGATTACAGGTGTTTGCACCACCATGCCTGGTTTACATTTTCTATTTGCAGAGATGAGGTCTTGCTCTGCTGCTCAGGCTGGTCTCAAACTCCTGGCCTCAAGCAATTCTCTGGCTCTGGCCTCCCAAAGTGCTGGGATTACAGGTGTGAGCCACTATGCCTAGCTAAAGAGGAAATTTCTTGTTATGGTGTACTTTCTTCCATACTTCAAGCACAAAAGCCTCTTATGGCAGAATTCTGGTCTTATCCTATAACAAGTAGTGGTTCTAACGGACCTTCAAGGCTTCGTGAATGGCCATGGAAAGCAGAGGAGATGGGCAGGGAGATGGTGCTGTACCTAGTATCCCATTTGGTTTCATCTGAAACTTCTACCATGTGGTGCCATAGCACCTATGGGTTAGAAATGAGAGAGGAGAACCTCCCCCTTTTTCCTTTTCTTTTCTCCCTCCTTCCTTTCCTGTCTCCCTTCCTCCCTCCCTTTCTTCCTCCCTCCCTCTTTCCTTCCTTCTCTCCTTCCCTCCTACTCTCCTCCCTTCCTCCCTTTTCTCTCCTTTTTTTGTAGAGATGGGGTCTCCTATTATGTTGCCCAGGCTGGTCCTAAACTCCTGGCCTCAAGTGATCCTCCTGCCTTGGCCTCCCACAGTACTGCAATTACAAGCGTGAATCACCGTACCTGGCCATAAGAGGACAGCCTTTGTTAATTTGAGATTAGCTTTTTGGTTTTCATTCATACTTAGGTGGGAAAAAAAGATCTGAGGGAACGGAAAGGAAAAAGAATACCCAGAAAGACAAATGAAAGATTAACTTCAGAAGCCAAAATCAAATCATGTGGGAAAGATTTCAAACCTTTTTTTTTTTTTTGAGAAAGGGTCTCGCTCTGTTGCTCAGGGTGGAGTGCAGCAGTGCCATCTTGGCTCACTGCAACCTCCACCCTGCCTCTTGGGCTCAAGATATTCTCATGTCTCAGCCTCCTGAGTAGCTTGGATTATAGGTGCCCACTACCATGCCCAGCTAATTTTGTATTTTTAGTAAAGATGGAGTTTTGCCTTGTTTTCCAAGCTGGTCTTTTACTCCTGACCTCAAGCGATCTGCTTACCTTGGCCTCCCAAAGGGCTGGGATTATGGGCATGAGCCACTGCACCTGACCTACAAACATTTTTTTTTAATTTTTTTGAGTCGCAGTTTCGCTCTTGTCACCCAGGCTGGAGTGCAATGGCGCGATCTCGGCTCACTGCAACCTCCACCTCCCGGGTTCAGGCAATTCTCCTGCCTCAGCCTCCTGAGTAGCTGGGATTACAGGCACGCGCCACCATGCCCAGCTAATTTTTTTGTATTTTTAGTAGAGACGGGGTTTCACCATTTTGACCAGGATGGTCTCGATCTCTTGACCTCGTGATCCACCCACCTCGGCCTCCCAAAGTGCTGGGATTACAGGCGTGAGCCACGGCGCCCGGCCCAAACATTTTTTAAACAAAATCTTCCATGTCACCAGCACCATTGTTTAAATTTGTCAGATGAAGAAATTCACCTGGATGAGAGTATCACCCACTCCTTACTTTAATATGGTAACATTTCACAATACATTTTTAGTTTTTCTCTTCAGGAAGTCAATACCACAAACTATAAATACACAGTGTAATCTTCTGCCAATAAAATGAGGTCAGCTTTCCTTTGGGTCTCCTTTAAAACTTGAAATCTTTACTGCATCTTCCTACTCCAAATCCCCTCACCTGCTAAAAGAACTTACCTCTTCTCTTTTTTTAGGAAAAAGAACAACAGATGCCGTTCAATTTCAAATTAATTATTTGCCCTTCTTCTGCCCTAAAAAATATTGCTTGTAAGAAGACCATAACGGAATTCAAAGTGCATTGAGCAGGTGGGGGCTGTGCTAATAAAATGGGTAGAAATATTAGAGCAATGATAGGTATCTCATCCTCATGTCCTCTTTAGCTTATTAGTCAAAGAGAAATTTAGGAGCAGAGAGGCTTCTGTCTGGGGGCATGACTAGTTGCAATGTGCCTCTAAATGTGCCTATTACATTTAAATATACAAAGCTAACACCCAGTTAAAAAGAATAAAGGAGGCAGATTGTAGCACATGCCTATTAGGTTCGCCGTAACGTACAAAAATCACCTAACTCTGCCTTGAGCTGAACAACCAGCCAGCTATAACAAAAAGTCTCTGCTGCTCTGCTCTGTTAAGAAATGGGATGTTGTGTCAAATCAAACACTCTGTTTAATAGAGTATTACCAAAAATACTGGGTATGCATTACCAATTTGCGAGATATGCAATACAATAAAATACACTCACCACTAAAACGACACTGAACATGTTTTAATCTTTCTCTGATGAGTCACGACATTTCAGAATTTTTTATGGGCTCCAGGTCACCCTTATGAACCTCAATTTTCACTATGCCCAGTGAAGCATGGTTATATCAATTAATAAACGTTTCTATTTGACAGAATGTTCTAACAACTAGTTTTAACGGTATAATGTTTCTACAGATGGGTACTGGACCAAAAATGTGAATGCCAATCAGTTGGGAGTTTTTGCCTAGGATGGCACTACATGCAGTTCAATTCCCAGAAAAAGGGTCCTGTCTTCAAGTGGTTTGAATAATCAAGAAGACTTTTCCTGCCAGGAGGGTGGGCTGTGATGAAGAGAGAAGCACAAGCTGCTTCAATGCCTCCACCATTGTTCTTGCAGCACTGTTAACAGAAAGCTCACCAGCTGTAACCAGCACCTGCCTGTTGAGTTCCAGTGTCCCCAGAGAGGTGTCTACCATCAATGAATGGTCACCTAGGAAGCGTACTATCTGGTATAACATCCCAATTGCAGTGTAATGCCATCCTGAGTGGTTGGAGAGTTTGAAAGTCGGTAGCAGGAATCCTGAAAGCTCATGCTAATGTTGATAACCACAGTGCTGGAGTAAAAGCACATTGATGCGAATCTTTTTTTCAGTTTTGGTCATACAAGGTGGCGGTGGCTGGTGCTAATTGAAAAGGAAAATAATTCCATGTTATAACAGTTCACACCTACCTCATGCTTTTCATCCAGAAGGCATTTTCATCCAGACACCTTTTCCACAAAGGGAAATACTCTAAGGTAATTTCCTCTGGGGCATGGGGTCATTCTGTGTCTCTGAAGAGGCCAGGCAATACTTACGTGGTGACAGCTAGTTGTGCAGAAGGACCAGAAAGATGCAAGGTGGAAAACTCGAATATGTGTCTCTGAAAGCATACTCCATGCTTCGGAAGTAAGACTGCATTAACCAACATGGGTGTGAGGTTCAAGAACATTCCTGCCATCCAAGTTTGATTTTCCATGTTGCACAAGCCACCCAGATGAAACCAGTCACCCAGAAACACCTGAGCAGAACTCAAAGTGTTTAAAATGCCGAGTAAATACTTGTGGAAGATGATCACAGTCTCTCATTAAAGGTAGCATACCATATATAGAAAGTAGTGGGTCATAATAAAGTCTTCCCTACTTTGATAACTGATAAGCACAGATTCCTCATATGAAGTGCCACAAAAGGTATCAAAATGGATCCAAGACTACTTCTTCTTGTTCTTCTTCTTTTTTTTTTTTTTTTTTTTTTTTTTTTTTTTTTTTTTTTTTTCAGTTTCGCTTTCTCACCCAGGCTGGAGTGCAGTAGCGTGGTGTCAGCTCATTGCAACTTCCGCCTTCCGGTTCAAGTAATTCTCCTGCCTCAGCCTCCCAAGTAGCTAGGACTACAGGGGCCCGCCACCATGCTTGGCTATTTTTTTTTTTTTTTGTATTTTTAATAGAACGGGGTTTCACCATGTTGGTCAGGCTAGTCTCGAACTTCTGACCTTAAATGATCTGCTAATCTTGGCTTCCCAAAGTGCAGGGATTACAGGCGTGAGCCACCACACCTGGCCTGGATCTAAGACTTCTTAAGATTGAAAAAATGTTTTAGGCTTGTTTTGTAAATGTCAACCAAAGTGCCATACATACATACATTGTGGTGCTGTTGTGGCCCTATTCTCTGTTTTCTTTTCTTTTTTTTAGAGACTAGGTCTCTCTGTGTTGCCCAGACTGGAGTGCAGCAGTGTGATTGTAGTTCACTGCAGCCTCAAGCTCCTGGGCTCAAGCTATTCTCCCTCCTAAGCCTCCTGAGTAGCTGGAACTTATAGGCATGCACCACCATGCCTGGCTAATTTTTAAATTTTTTCTAGGGATGAAGCCTTGCTCTGTTGCCCAGGTTGGTCTTGAACTCCTGGGCTCAAGCGATCCTCCTGCCTTAGCCTCCCAAAGCTCTGAGCCACCACACCCAGCCATCTTTGCTGGTTTTCTAACACAGTTGAGAGGCAGAACATAAGAGGATCCCTCTAAATGAGGGCAGAGCAGCGGCTTTCCAACTCAGAGGCCCTCTGTCACAGTTTCTCCATCATGCTCCACATTCCATGTGCCAGCTTTGGAGTATCCCAAGTTGGGGTGCAAAATATCTCGGACAGATGGCTGGGTTTCTCACTTCCATCTCCCTGACTCCACACTTTGTTCTATTTTCCCCTTTTAAAATGTAGTTCATTCTAAAAGCAGATGAATTGGGACACACAGGACTTCTGAGGATAGATCCCTGAGAATTTGGCTGCAAGGTCCAGGAAAAGCAATATTTCTGGGAAGAAGCCAAGCACAGATTTCAGCAAAACCTTTCCCTCATGCTTGAGCAAGTTTTTCTTTCTTGTTGAAACTTGTCAGATTCCCTTTATCCACCCTTCTCTCTAGACAGATGGACAGAGAAGAGACCAATACACACTTTTTTGAGTCTAAACATTTCTTTGAAGACATAGGGCTTTCTGCTAGACTCAGTTACTTACTCCTAAAGAATCACTCACATGTAATCTGTCTACTTCACCCTCTGCCTGCTGAAGACTTTGTACACATTCCTTAAGTCATTGCGCTTCTCTGAAACACATAACAAAAACAGTGACATAAAATGATTTTCTTCTAAACAATTTGAAGTGATTCAAGTGTTTAGTCTCATATCATCTCACCATGAGATGATATGAGAAGGGTGAGAAGGGTGTAGAAGGTGAGAAGATGGTGAGGGTGAGAAGAAGATGTAGCAGAGAATGTGATCCCAATTAGGAAGACAGGGAAAACCAAAGAAAAATGTGGTTTGTGAGTTAAAGGGCCCGCGTTTGTCCTGACTTTCAAACCAGCTTCTGTTCACCAGCTACCAACAATTTTCAAGACATGTGAGCAAAGAGAAGCCGGAGAATTTGGCCAATGACGAGTCATTTTACTATGTCAGGAGGGCAGAAGAAATCCTGAACGTGTTCTCTAGGTAAGAGGTGGCCCACTAACTTTGACCTCTCTGCCCTCTATCTAGGAAGAGAGGAGGGATGGGGAAAAAGAAGCAGAGCAAATGCCTGGTGGCCTGATGATTGTTTAAAGTAGACCCTGGTTAATTCCAGTAGGGTTTCTTCTGGCCTTAGCTCACACTGCCTCGAAGGTGAATCAATTCATCCTCTTACATTCAAACAAAGGCATCTGGGATCATCCTTCAGAGAGAGTGAATGAATCCCAGAGGATACACAGGTGCTAAAAGAATGTTAATTCGATCACAGCACTAATGTACCATTACCTATAATGTACTTCTTTCAATGACTTTTGCTAGCACCTGAGGTCATATCTAAATACATAAATCAGTTTGAGTGAATTAGTGGGAAGCTGGTTAAATGGTAAAGAGACTAAGACTTATCATCCGTGAAAATGTCAGGAACTCCAGAGAGACACAGCAAAGAGAGGACTAGGGGAGAAGGTGGCTGCCTCTATCAGAGCTGCCTTCTGCAAGAGTCTACACTTGATCCTGAAGTGCTTAGATGGTAGAGGTGGGGCCACTCATGGAGGTTACAGGAAGGCAGAGTTAGGCTCATCCTGAGAGGACCTGAAATCAAGGGCAACCCACTTGGAGCAAATCACTTTTTTATTATTTTATTTTATATATATATATTTTGAGATGGAGTCTTGCTCTGTTGCCAAGGCTGGAGTGCAGTGGTATGATTTCAGCTCACTGCAACCTCCACCTCTTGAGTTCTAGCAATTCTCTGCCTCAGCCTCCGGAGTAGCTGGGATTATAGGTGCATACTGCCACACCTGGCCAATTTTTTTTTTTTTTTGTATTTTTAGCAGAGATGATGTTTCACCATGTTGGCCAGGCTGGTCTTAAACTCCTGACCTCGTGATCACCTCCGCCTCGGCCTCCCAAAGTGCTGGGATTACAGGCGTGAGCCACCGCACCTGGCTCTTTCATCTTTTTAAGAGGCAGTGTCTTGGTCTACTGCCCAGGCTGGAGTGCTGTGGTGCAATCATAGCTCACTGCAGCCTTGACCTCCTGGGCTCAAGTGATCCTCCAGCCTCAGCCTCCCAAACAGCTGGGACTACAGGTGCACACCACCACACCCAGCTAATTAAAATTAGCTTTCTCTTTTGTAGAGACAGAGATCTTGCTATGTTGTCCAAGCTGGTTTTGAACTGCTGGCTTCAAGCAATCCTCTGGCTTGGCCTCCTACAGCCCTGGGATTACAAGCTTGAACCACTGTACCTGGCCAGCAACCCACTTTCGCGGGTCCTTTTGCATATGGCAGCCTGAATCACCTCAAAGACCTGTGTAGCAGGTATTATTTAACACTGTGATAGAGAAGTTAACAGTGAGGTTCTGAGAAGGTAAGAAAGTGCTTTGGGTCACACTGCTTAAAAGCAGCAAAAACAGGATCAGATTTGAGTCTGGGCTGCTTCCAAATTTGTGGCCATCTGATGGCCTCCATTCAGGACAAAATAACTGCTAAAAAGGGAGAGAAATATGCAAGTCAATATAGCACCTGGAACACTTCCCACTTGTGACAGGAAAGCATTTTCTCCAGAAAAGGGTTTTAAAGCCCTAACATTTTGATTATGGAGCTCTCTCGAAGAAATAGAGAAGAGACGCTGTAGCTTCCATTCTTCTTTCTTTCACTTCTTATTAAGGGCAGTTTTGTGGCAGCAATAAAGGAAAATAACTCAGTATCGATGTTCAGTAAGCTCCCCATCAAACTTAGAGGAGAAACAGAAGAAGGATGTTGCTATAAAAATATCTGTAAATGGACCCATCCACATAAGACGAATTTAAAAGCCGGGGCAAATGGATTCTCAGTTGCCTTTTCTTTCCCATTTCCTTGTAACAAGTGTAATCTTTCCTAACTTAGGTCTGAACAATTCCAAATGATGACCTGATTTGCAGCGATGGGCCTAGCGTGAGCCAGAGGGGCTCAGATAAGTGTTTATAAACTATCGCACTCGGGCACGGGACACTAGCAAGTGGCTTTGCCTCTTTGAGCTTCTGTTTCCTCTTAAGTGACTTGAAGGGACCCTAAGAGGCCTTTGGCCTCAATCTGCATCAACTCGGAATCTTCCTACAACAATATCCTAGTGTCTGTTTCTTGTCTTATTATTGAAATTGCTGTATACGAGTAGAGTTAAGTGGCTAAAAATACAGTATGAGAAATAACAGTCCTGAGGGCAGATTATCTGGGCTTAAATTTCAGCCCCAGCTCACTTTACTCGCTGGATGACCTGGGCACAGTATTCAAACTCTCTAAACCTGAGCGTCTGCATCTGTGAAATGGTTATATTAACAGTACCTACCCCACTCAGGTGTCTAACGGTTGAATGAGTTCAGATGTCAAGAGTGTGTGCTATTATGGCTGTCACTGTCTGGCATTGGTTCCGAACTCTGTATCAGGCTCACTCAAGGAGATCTGAGAAACCCACAAGCAAATGATCTGTTTCATGGGGTTAGATTCAATAGATCTGGGCTGAGGACCAGGAAGCTGCAAAGTCCCTGATGCACAGCTAGAGGTGAAAACCCCAGTCATCTGTTCACATAAGGCCCCCCCCCCACCCCAACCAAAGGCAGGCAAGTCATACTAGCACTGTGTAGCTGAGCAGGAAGCACACAGGCTTTAGTTCCAGAAAGACTTGAGTTCAAATACTGGCTTTGCCGTTTCTTAACCACGTGGCCTTCAGCAAGTTACCTTTTGCCTCTGAGTTTGTTTTCTCATCAATAACACGGACAGAACATCATCTTTCTGGCAGCTGTTGCGAGGTTTAAAGAGAGGTGAATGACAAATTTAAAGCCCTAGCAGGCAATCAAGAAATGATACTTTAAAAAATATATATTTATCCTTACACAGATTGCTCAAACCAGAAGGAAAGATCACAGAAGTTAAAAGTGCTAAGCTATTTGGAGCCTTTGAAATAGGCAGTTGATCTTCTAAGAACTGTGGATTATGATTTATCTTTTTAAAACAATAAATACATGAGTATTCTATTTTTTCTCCCTTTGAAACAAAAGACATAGCATATTTATGTATTCTTTGCTACATGTTGCTTTTTAAAAAAATCAATCATATATCTTGGGGAATTTTTTCAAATTGGTAAAGAACATCTTTATTTTTACTTTACAGAATCATAGTATTCCATTGAATTGATGGTTCATAACAAGTTCCCTATTGACGGGCATTGAGGATTTTTTTTTACCATTTGCTTCTACAAACTGTGCAGGAATAGATAACTTTTAAATAAGTCTTTTCGAACAAATGTGTCTGTAAGGTAAATTCCTAGAAGTGGAATTGCTGGATCAGAAAGGTTGTACATTTGTCATTTTGTTAGAAATTGCCAAATTGCCCCCTATAGATTTTGCACCAATTTATACTCCTATCCACAACAGGAGAGGGGAAGTTGTTTCTCACCCCATCATTAACACAATCTGTTGTCCAATTTTCTGACTTTTGCCAATATGATCATCAAAAAGCAGTATCACAATGTAGTTTAATTTGCATTATTTTGTTAGGAGTGTGTGATGCATCTTTTCACATGTTTTAAAATAATTTCTATACCTTTTCCTGTAAAATGATTATTTATACACTTTGCCTATTTCTCTATTGGTCTAATCTTTGTCATTCTGATTTATAGCAACTCTTGATATATTTTCAATAGCAGTCCTAATGAACTATAAGAATTACAAATATATATATATATATATATATTTAAGCTTGTCATTTATTTTTTGGCTTTGCTATGGTGTTTTTGTTCTGTATATGCTAGTTTGCTAAGCAGATTTTTTCAAAATGTAGTTGAATTATTTTTCTCTTATGGCTTGTGGGTTTTGTCTGATGGTTTCAAAAGGCTTCCCCACTCCGATATTATAAAATAATTCTCCCATGGTTCCTTCTGATAAGTTTATATTTTGTATTTTTTCATATAAATCTTTGATCCATTTGAAATTCATCCTGGTGTAAGGTATGGCTCTAACTTCTTTTTAACTGGATGAATTGTATTTTTTACACTTAGAGAAGAATAATATACAAGAAACAGTAGGTAGGATTTAAAAAGGCAGTCTTGAAGATTTCAAGCAAAGAGAAAATGAACAATTATTCTTGTTAGATAACTTCAACAGCTAAATTTCTTTTGGGTGTGAAAGCACACTCACTTTTTCTCTCCCTCTCCTTACCAGTTGTCACTCATTTACCAAAAATATAAATCTTAACAGTGAATTGAGGTAAAAATTATAGATGGTATAGAGTGAAAGTTTCTGAAGATGACATGAGTGATGGCTTTATTTTCCTCCCTTGCCACAGAATTCTCTTTTGTGGGCATCCTATCTCCTTGATTTCCAATGCTTTAAAAGCCTCAATGCAATAACAATATAATCATAAAAGCTAATTAGTAAAGATTTTGTGTCTAGTTAATGATGTACAATTGATTGTGGCTCGAGGACAGAACGAGAGCAACCATTCATCCGTGATGAGCATTGCATTTTATCTTCTCACAATGTGAAGGTGATGGCATTTTTATGACTGCGTTTCCATTATGGAGACATCTGAACCAATTCACCAATCTGTTCTGTGGCATCAGCTTTTACTACTAGCAAACCTGAGCCCTTTAAAAATGTAGAGATAATTCTAGATGCCTGATTACGGGAGGAATGAGGAAAATTAATTACATATGGGCCAAATGGTAAAAAAAAAAACAGGCATCATTTATCTGTTCTCTCTTTGGTTAATTTCCTTTTTCAACTACACTTTTCTCCTCTAAGGCCATTGGTCATAATTACATTATACAAATCCCTGATTGAAAATAACCTTAAAGCAGCTACTTAAATAACTATAAACCCCCATCTCTCTTTATTTTTTCTGGACCTGTCTCATACTCATTAATTCTTTGTAAATAAATATATGTAGATAGACGTAGACATTCACAGATGTTAAACTATCTGTTTGCATAGAGAAGGAAACACCCTGTGGAGACGCTGGGACTTCCCAGAAAAAGCCATTCTCCAGGAATTTATTCTGTGCTAACTTCCTCTCCTGAGTCCAATGGCTTGAAGCCTTCATTTTCCGCTTCCTTCCCTGCTCCTGCCTTTCTTCTCCTTTCATAATTTCCTCCTCCACCTCAAGAGGCTCTAGCCCTGAAGCCATGCACAACTGTAGCTCCCATCTTTGGGGTTTGGTTCAGTACCCCATTTTTCAAAGGCACGGGAGTTCGGCTCTTTTCAGAGTTGGTCTGGATCACAGAGCTATGCTGAGAAAAGTGCATAATGGGTGCAGAACTTCAGTGGGGAAGGATAACGAGTTTCTGGTGGTGTGGCTCTTTTCTTAGATTGTACAACCAAAGTGGCATTGCCGGCATAGTAATTCCCGGTTGCCATTTTCTGACGTTTGAAAAGACCTGAAGATACGCTCCTTGGATGCTGCTGAAAAGCTCTGGGGCCTCAGCTGATGACCCTGGGTAGCCACTGAGCACTGTGCTCGCACTGGGTGCCACCTCGACTCCACTCTCCTCTCTCTCTGGGATCATAGAGTCAAAGGTGTCCTGTGATCTGTTGGCCAATCCCAGAAGCTCAGTGTGCAGAAGATTGAGGAGCAATCAGTTTGGGAGGTGCCTGGTGTTTTGGAGATGGGATCCAGAGGTCTCTGCACACCGAATGCCTCTTCCCCTCTTGTACCAGCTTGATGCTGACTTCATTACATTTGGGCTTCTGGGCCCTGGGAGGAACAAGGCTGGGGCTGGGTTGAGTAGGTGGATAGAACACAAGGCATCTCTTTATTATTTTCTCCTGTCTTTCTAGGTTAGTAGAGTTTGGTTTAAATGGAAAAGCATGAAGCTTTTTCTTTCCTCTTTACTCAAGGGCTGGCTCTAGAGGGGAGATACTAGGTGAAGCGGAAAGAGTGAACACAGGGTGAATTGGTAAAGCCACACCACCAGAAACTCGTTATCCTTCCCCACTGAAGTTCTGCACCCATTATGCACTTTTCTCAGCATAGCTCTGTGATCCAGACCAACTCTGAAAAGAGCCGAACTCCCGTGCCTTTGAAAAATGGGGTACTGAACCAAACCTTTAAAACTTGTGTCCTTGGAGGAGTAAAATGGCATGGGGTCATTCTCAGCCACCCAGTCACCCTTCCTCTTTGCTGGTGTCTCTTTACCAAACAGAAACTTTTTACAGTGAAGGGCTTGAATACTTGATACTATAAAGATCTTTTTTGTTTTGGAGAAGGGCCAGGTGCAGCAACTCATGACTCTAATCTCAGTGCTTTGGGAGGCCAAAGCAGGGGGATCACTTGAGCCCAGGAGTTTAAGACCAGCCTGGCAATGTGGCAAGAAGTCTGACTCTACAAAAAAAATAGCTGGGTGTTGTGGTGCGTGCCTGTGGTCCCAGCTACTCAGAAAGCCAAGGTGACAGGATGGCTTGAGCCCAAAAGATCGAGGCTGAGAACTAGGATCGTACCATTGCCCTCCAGCCTGGGCAACAGAGCAAGACCCCATCTCTCTCTCTTAAAAGGGTGATGGTGCTGAAGTTGAGTTCCCAGTAGTTTGAAGAATTTGTTCTGATGACTTTGGTAACTGGTTTTTGTAGGTACCAAGTATCTACCTAAATAACAGATCATGAAATGAGGGGGTCGAAATTGGGACAGGAGCTATTTTCACAAGTTCCCACAACCCTATCATAAGAGAATAATCGCTACAGCATACACACACCACAGTGCTGAAATCCGACTGTTCACAACTTTGGCTGCCAAGGTGTTTTCCATGGAAATTCTCCTTTGGCTTGGCACAGGCCTAGATTTCTGGATGCCATACATGACACACTTTTCGCAAGAGGCATTTGCAGTAGAGGCATATTTAATACATGCTGATATCTGCTGCTGTTCTGTCTAAGACACTTTAATTGAACTTTCATATTTTGTACTTATGTCCCAAGGCAATTTAATCAGGAAAGTTGCAATGTGATGTGCAAAAATGATAAATAAGTAAATGATATCTAATTTCCAAAAGAGGGCAGCAGCAATGGAGAATCATGGTAAAAGTCCATCTTCACATCACCCTTATGAAATCCCTGCAATTCTGCAGTTCTTCTATATGTCCCTGAGTGAGGCCGTCTCTTGGTAAGGTACTATTAAAGAAATCATACATATCCCCTCACACACACAGAATAAAATGAAAAAAATATTAAGAACTGTATCGCTTCCTCCTGCAGGGATCCCTGTTTATGAGATCATCAAACATTTCCTTTGTCCATATCCAGGTCCCCATCTGAAATCCTAACTCTTTGGAACCCCATCTGTTCAGACCCAGCCCTTCCTGGGGCCACAGAGAGAAGCACGTGACAGTGGCCATTCCCTCACCTGTACCACCTGTCCACAGACAAACACACTGCACTGGGTTCTTCTTAGTAATGGTCTCTGGGACTGTAGCAACCCCCAGATTCAGGAATGCTCAGAATAACAGTTCAGGCCCTGGCCCTTTCCCAGTGCAAAGTTCCTGCTTCTCTTCAAGATGACAAAGTCAAGGTAGGGAAACCCAGGGAATCCGCAAACCTTCAACTCGCCTCCTGTAGCCAGCGGGTAAACTCAGGAAGCAAGGGAGGGAGGCGTGATGACATCTGGTCCCAGGCATTGCCAAGGTAATCAGAGAAGACTGTCAAGCAAGCCAGGGTCAGAAAGGGAACACTGTGCCCTTTTAGCATAGAAAAAGGCAAAGTCCCATCAACTTGAAAAGAATGTCAATGACTCAGTAGACAAAATAAGGGTTGTCAGCCAAAACTGATCCCAGTCTTGTGAAGTGAGTCTGAATTTGTAGGTGAGGTTTTTTGTTTGTTTGTCTGTTTATTTTTGAGATAGTCTCTCACTCTATCACCCAGGCTGGAGTGCAGTGATGTGATCTCCACTTACTGCAACCTCTGCCTTCCAGCTTCAAGCTGTTCTCGTGCCTCAGCCTCCTGAGTAGCTGGGACTACAGGTGCCTGACATCATGCCTGGCTAATTTTAAAAATATCTTTAGTAGAGATGGGGTTTCAACATGTTGGACAGGCTGCTCTTGAACTCCTGGCCTCAAGTGATCCCTCTGCCTCAGTCTTCCAAAGTGCTGAGATTACAGGCATGAGCTACTGTGCCTGGCCTCTGGCTGAGGTTTTTAAAAGACAAAACCAAACTGACTGCACCCCTGCGTGAGAACTTTCTGCCACCCTCCTCTGTGGCATGATGGCCTCCACCATGGCACTGGGTGTCCCATCTCTCTTACCCACAGTAGTGAAACCAAGGTTTGTATTGAGACACTGAATATAGGACCAGGAATACAGAATTATAGGACCATGGGTGAAGGAGGTACAAGCCAGGCTGTGTTACAGAAGTGGTTTCTAGCTGTCTCTCCATCCACGTGAACATGCCTGCTTTCTAGCTGCAGGAGCTGATGAGCCCAGGTTTATGGCAACATAGAGAGGCCCAGCCCCTCTGGAATGTTTAAATTTCTGAATTAAGCAAAGTGGGCACCCATACAATGTATCCAAACCTACATCCAGCTTTCTCACTCCCTTGCATGACCTGTACACATCTAACACCCCAAGGGCAATTCTTTGTGATTTTTCTACCATACTTGGACATTCTTGCCCTCAAGTTCCTACAGAGTCCCACCTCTCCTCTGCTGGCTAGCTCCAATACTCTCTTCATGAAGACTTTCTTATGGCCCCAAACTAGAGGCATTTTCTCTCTTCTCAAATGACATATTTTTCTTTTGTGGTGAAGATTTGTGTTTTTGTCTTCTTATGCTGCTCATGACCTTGAAAGCAGAAAGTTACAGGTATTCACGTGTCTAGCAGGGATTGCACAGTAGGTGCTCACTTCCTCATACATTTCTGTATTCTATAAACTTGAAAGCCAGGTGTTGTTCTAGGCACTGAGGACACAGAGGTACTAGGACACTGCTTCCCTCTCTTGTATGCTTGTTAGGGATTCAACACAACATGAAATAATTGACAAATTCAGGGAATGGTAATCTGACCATCCCCAGTTACAAATGATGTTTCATGCTACCTTCTATTCCTGCCCTCATAAATCAAGGTAATTACTTGGCAATCCAGCTACGCCTTGTAAGGCAAAAGAGCTGTTCATGTCTTGTGTCAAATGTTGAACAGGGACGGGGAGCAAAATGGTAAATAATCCTGCCTCCCATCTGTGCTCAGTCAGCTCTAAATCTCCAGGAAAAAATGCACTCAGGATCGCCAGAGAAAAATCCTTCCAACTGTGCATCGAAAGGTAGGATTCTGTGCAGCAGATAAGGGACTGGCTCGAATAAGTGTGTGCGGAGCTTTCGTGTTTGAAAGCGAGCCTGTGCACTTCTAACAGATTGAAAGGTTTCCTTGCCTTCTCTGATCTTACACACAGCAAGGACAGCAAAGCCTTCCAGGCCTGCCTGTGACATATGCTGCACAGTCTAAAGGTGCCCCATGCAACGGAAAACACCCCCGTCTGCTCCAGCACAACTGCCATTCTTCCACCTTATCGCCCTTAATGGAACAACTCCTTAAAGGCAGAGATTTTGAAATGTGTTCTTGCCAGAAGAGAGACTCAAAGATGGGACAAATGGATAATTTCAATGCTTGTTAAAATGGAAATGGACATAATATAGTCAGAGGATTGTGGCAGCCAAGAGCATAGGCTCTGGAGCAAATCTGCATGGGTTGCGACCCCAGGCATGCAAGGTCCCAGTGGTATGAGCTTAGGCAAGTATAGAGGTTTCATACTTCTCTATACCTCATCTCTAAATGGAGTCAATAAAAGAACTTACCCTAAAAGTATTATCCTATTAAATGAATTATCATTTGTAAGGGGCTTAGAATAGTGTGTGGCAGTCATTAGTGCCATGTCAGTGTTTACTAAATTAAAAAAAATTAAAACTTTATCTCTTTAGGAAAAGAAAAAAAGGACATATATGCCTCTACCTTTTGATTTCCAACAGTCTACCGAGAAGCCAAGATTATTTGCAGGGAAAGGAAAGGGGTACGTTTTATCATACACAGTACATTTTTATGCTTACCACTCACTTAAACTGAAGGAAAACATCCAAAGACAAAAAAAGAAGTCCTCCCCAAAGGCTACTTGAATAAAATCTGAATAAATGAAAGCTCTGTAGGTAATTTAACCCTCTGGATAGAGTGACACAATTTCTACACCCTTAATGAGTATCACGTGCATTCCTGTGGGGAGAGAAATTCCCCAAATTGGTCCTCTTTATGCCTTGTTTCCTTCTTTATGTGCAATTTCATCTTTCTGGGGCCCATATAAATCTCTCCCAGCCTATATTATCTTCCCATGATAAGCCAGAGGCCATAATGACAGCCACCTGTTTTAATGACAGAGCCAGGATGACAGCATTTTCAGCAGAGTGCTGTTAATCTGGATAACCTTTCCTTTCAGGAATGCCATCCCCACCCTCTCACAGCTACATGCCAGCTCCAGAGCACCTGTTCCCCCTACTTTGAAAAGGTAAATTCCTCCCCAAGGGGGCTCCCCTGCCTACATCCCAATCCCCTGCTACACAATTTGTATAAATCTTGTACTTTTGGTCGCTATGGTTTTCTCAATCAAACCAGCAGGGAGAAAACATGGAGGATGGAAACATTGTCTGAGGGTCCACATTAATATCCTGTAATAGCTCAGCCAGAAATTTGTCAACATCATTATTTGTAGGGAAAGGAAATTATTCTATTAAATGAATTATCATTTGTAAGGGGCTTAGAATAGTGTGTGGCAGTCATTAGTGCCATGTCAGTGTTTACTAAATTAAAAAAAATTAAAACAGCCCCTTTCCCCGGGCTTCTAAGGCTGAGGGCCCCTGCTGTCCAGTCCCCCAGGACATGAGGTGTGTGGGATCAACAGCACTGCAGGGTCCAATGCCAGTGACTGCCAGTGGCACCCTTCACTACTCAGGTATATCCAGGGAGGGGCTTCCGGACCTCTGGCCACCTCCAGTGAGCCCCATTCACATTCCCAGGCTCCCTGATACTGACTAGATGGCTAAACGTGGATTTTACCATCAAAGCTGTGATGGCAAGCCCACCTAAGTCAGGCTCAGGTGGTTCTCGGCTTGTCTCTGGCCCGGGACACACAGCATGGGATAAACTGGAAATCAGATGGGCCTCAGTGCAGAGCTGGCTTTTTCTCTTACGAACTGGATGACCACAGGTGGGGCTTGTCACTTCCCTAACAAAAGGCTGTGGTGCCGACAGGTGACATATGACGTGGTCTGGCTCAGAGCAGGTAGTCAGGGCAAGTTACCTGCTTTCCTCCCTCCCATGATACCTAAGATCTGCTCATCCTCTGAGGCCCAAGGCATCTGCATGAAGTGGGAGGAGGGGAATGCCATCAGCTGCCCTTTCCACCAAAGAAGCTTGTTTTCCTGCCTCCATGCTGGGTCCCCTAGCAGCATCCCTGCTCCTGGGCTAGCACCTACTGCTCCAACCATGCTTAGGCTGAATGTCTAAGATTCCCCGATGTCCCCGTCCCACACACTGCTGTGAATCCACACACACCTTTCCTGCTTCCATCCTTGTTCAGATGGAAGCCTGGGCTCTCCTCTGAGGCTGATCCCGTCTGTGCCCTGGATCCCATGCCCTCTTGCCTTCTCAGGGACTCTCCCCCTTCCCTCCTCTCCTGATGCCTTCTGTGCATTTAGATGAATCAGTTTCTCCTCTCTTTAAGAAACATCTGGCTGGGTGCAGTGACTTATGCCTATAATTCCAGCACTTTGGCAGGCCGAGGCAGTTGGATCACCCGAGGTCAGGAGTTTGAGACTAGCCTGGCCAACACGGCGAAAACCCATTTCTACTAAAAAGAGAAAAAATATAGCAAGGCATGGTGTGCATGCCCATAATCCCAGCTACTCAGGAGGCTGAGGCATGAGAATTGCTTGAACCCAGGAGGAGGAGGTGGCAGTGAGCTGAGATCACGCCACTGCACTCCAACCTGGATGACAGAGGGAGACTCAAGAAAAAGAAATCCTCCCCCCAAGTTTATTCTGTCCCGTTCACTGCCACTACCTCTCTTCTCCCCTCTCAAACCGAGCTTCTTAAATGAAATTCCTACAGCTGCTCAGTTCCAACTCACATATAAATCCCCTGCACCCTGGCTTCCTTCCTCCCTTATAGCCCAATGCTGCTTCTGTGGGCACCAATTTCACCCGATCCTTAGTGCCTGCAATGACTGTGGGCTAGTTCAGATTCCCTGTTCTTCTCACGAAAAATATTTCCCCAGGTCACATGATTTTGTCAATAACTCCCAAAATATATCTACAGCCAAGGGGAGAAGTGTTTCAAGACAGGGGTGCTCAATGATATCAAGTAATATACGCACTGAAGTGTCTACTAGATTTAGCTATATGTAAGTCACTGACAACGTCTGTAAAGTTTTTTGTAGTGGGGTAGGTACACTGCAGATCAGTTACCTAAACTCAGTGAGTTAAAGTGACTTAAAAGGCTCAATGTCACACACCTAGATAGATCCGATCCAAGAACATGGACTCTTGACGTCTACTGTGTTATTTCATAATAAGTGTGGACTGAGCTTGCCTTCCCTTGTGAGAGTAGAGAAATGCGCTTTAAGGCATGGCTGGTCTACTTCACATGGGCAAGTTTCAGAGTCATAAAGAGCAATCTTAGGGCCAGGTGCAGTGGCTCACGCCTGTAATCCCAGCACTTTGGGAGGCGGAGGTGAGCAGATCACCTGAGGTCAGGAGTTTGAGACCAGCCTGGTCAACATGGCAAAACCCTATATCTACTTAAAAAATACAAAAATAATTATCTGGGCTTGGTGGCACGTGCCTGTAATCCCAGCTACTCAGGAGGCTGAGGTGGGAGAATTGCTTGAACCCAGGAAGCAGAGGTTTCAGTGAGCTGAGATTGTGCCACTGCACTTCAGCCTGTGTGACAGAGCAAGACTCTGTCTTAAAAA
>NW_016107683.1:881041-886929 GCF_001604975.1 Cebus imitator
AGGTGATATAGCTAGTTCTTCAAGAACAGTGTTGTGCCTCGAGCTCCAGAGTTCTTCTAGAGCATCTCAACCTTTCCTAGCACATGGCTAGCTCCTAAGGCTTTGATTCCCTATCCTAATCTGCTTGCCTTTATAACAAGTGTGCACTGGAGCTTCTGCTCCTCTCACTGAACGCAGCTCTCAGGATCACATGGCTTTTTCCTCCCAGAGCTCAACTAACTCACTTTTCCTTCAGCCCCATGTGGAGTTCTGTCCCTCACAGGTAGCAGCTTGATAGGGATACTCTTACCAAATGCTAGGAGTTCAGCCTAGGTTTCATCACTGGCTGCACAGAAAGCCAATCACTGAGATGAGTATTGCCAGGAAGAAGACCTTATTCAGGTAACATCAGTTGGAGAGATGGGAGACAAACCTGGAATCTGTCCCCTCCCCAACAATAAAGTTAATGGTTTATATCGCCAGGAAGGACAACAGGAGGGGCAAGGAAGAGGAGTTGGTTAATAGGCAGCAGATGCATCTCATTGTACAAATATGTTTCTCAAGCATCAGTTCTATGGGCATTCTGGCTTGTTGGAAAATTGTTCAAAACTTGTGGGTCCTGCCCTGAGCTTCCACTTGGCTTGAAGTCTGGTTCCTTTTTGGCCATAATGGGACAGTTTCCAATTATCCGAGAAATAGTGATCTAATCATCACATTTTCTTGGCTCTATGATTTAGTCTTCACTCTCAAGGTATTGCTCCACATCACCACAAATAATTGAGAATTTGTCCTAGAACATAGCATTTATTGCATCAAAAATAACTCTCTGTCATATTGCAATTTTAGAATCAAATCTATGTATGAAGCATCTAAAATGGGTCCCAGTGATCCCTACCTCTTGGTATTCATGTCCTTGTATAATTCCTCCTTTGAGTATGGGCTGAACCTCATGACTCATTTATAATGAAGACAGTGCAGTCACAGTGATGGAATGTCATTAGATTAGGTTGTGAAAAGACTGTGACTTCCCTCTCGCTGGCTGATCTTATTCTCTCTTTTGTTTGCTATAATGGAAGCCAGCTTCCCTATGGAAAGACCCACGTAGCAAGGAAGTGAGGACGGTCCCAGGTAACAGAAAGCCAGGGACTAAGACACACAGTCCAACAGCCCAGAAGAAACAAAATTCTCCAACAACCACACAAGTGAGCTTCAAAGCGGATCCAGCCACAGTTAAATTTTCATATGAGATTGCAGCCCCCTTGACTGCAGTTTTGTGAGAGCTGGCAAGGCATGAATGCCCCAAAACTGTGCCCAATTACCTGACCCCAACATACTGAGGTAACAAATGATTTTTTTTTTAAGCAGCTAACTTTTGGAATCATTTTTATACACAAACAAATAACCAATATTGCATCTAAGCTAACCCTTCTGCATGATCCAAGAGTAGAAAAGATTCACATCCAAGAAAATTTGTTTTATCCTGAGGCTGAAATCAAAATGAAGACAGAAAACTACATTGTCAAAATTCAAGCATGATAAGGAACATGATGTTAGGAAGATTATTAACTTTTCATTTCTTCCTTTCTTTTTTTTTTTTTTTTTTTTTTTTTTTTTTTTTTTTGAGACGGAGTTTTGCCTCTCTCACCCAGGCTGGAGTGCAGTGGCCCGATCTCAGCTCACTGCAACCTCCACTTCCTGGGTTCAATCGATCCTTCTGCCCCAGCCTCCCCAGTAGGCACTTGGCACCACACCTGGCTAATTTTTGTGTTTTTAGTAGAGATGGGGTTTCACCATGTTGGCCGGGTTTGTCTCAAACTCCTGACCTTGGGTGATTCTGCCACCTTGGCCTCCTGAAGTGCTGGGATTACAGGTATAAGCCACTGCACCTGGTAGACTTTTGATTTCTAAGGTTGACTATTAAGAGGAGAGCAACATGCCTATCCTTCTATTCCTACCATCCCAAATGAGTAAATGGAAGAGGCAAGTCGTTGTTGCCTGCCGGGTGTCACTTGGCTGTTGTTTCCTCTAGCTGATTTGGGCAGATGCAAAGTGGCTCCAGGATCCAAGTGCAGTGTTAGCATTAATAAATTCCCAAAATATCTTGTTTTCCTGGGGTAAATTTACTTTATAACTACCACCATTGCCAACCAGAAATTAAATCAATAAATCAGTATGAGGAAATTGTCAAGAGGAGCTGGGAGTCCTGCTAGAAGAAACCAAGTATTTATGGACTGAATTCCCACATCCCTCTGTAGCTGGCCTGTCACCCAGTTCCAAGGTCATGGGAGGCCTGGAGAGGGGGATGGCATCAGGCCACTGGGGGCTGGAAAAACTGCAGCACTCTAGGTCCAAGTTGGCTATGGTGTCTCTGTAGCACATTTCCCCACTCCTCCAGGAGAAAAAGAGAAAGGAATCATTGCCAAGCCCTTCTGCTCTTGTTTCTCGCAGGAAATATGTATTTCTAACTTTTTAACCCTTTGCAGATATTTTCCATTTCTGCATGCTCAGTGCTGCTTTTCTGTAAGCCCTCTTTCCTCCGGTGTTGTTTCTCTAGAAGAACATCACTCAGGACCCAGTGACGAGGATAAAAGATCACCCTTACTGTAAGTTATGACTTTAACACGGTTGGCATACTTACAGAGAGATGTTTGGTAGAGAAATGGCCTTTTGAGGTTTTACATTAGCACTACAGGGTAATTCACTGAATCATGTAGAAATCGTGATTGCTACAAAAGTTGCAGATGATCAAAACCAGCAAATAAGCCAAAAATACACATATTTTGGGAAGGAACAGCTCTCTGCAACCCTTCTCCCTGTCCTTCATACACTACACATACAAACACATTCGGATTGACGCTTGTCCAGGCAGACATACTGTCAGGTTACAACTACTATCTACATAACAAGAACTACAAGAATAATAAATGAAAGCAATTCCATGCTATTCCTGTATGTTTCTATGTTTAGTGCCATGCATTTAAAATATCCATGTGAGTTACTGAATTTTGTACACTTCATTCAAGTATGTCAGCAGAATATAAACAAAGCCATTTGTGTGACATGGAGCCTGTTGAAACCTGTACATGTCCAAGTGACTAAAGCAATTTTTTCTTTTTTGTCTGGATGCTGGACATTGTCCTTACCTCAAACCTGGACTCCTCAGTCCACACTACTCCTTTCCTCACACGACAAAGGAGCAAGTTAGCTGCCTTTGTGGGATTTAGCATGGATTATCTACGGTTCTTCCATGATTCATTGAGAACGGTGAACTGCCCAGAACACTGGGAACTGATGTATCTTGAATAATTAAAGATAAGTGTACTGTTAATCTTGTAAAAAAAATTAATAAAACGGGTATAACTATTGATATCAAAAGTGTAATTCTCCCAAGTGCCACCCTTTAGAGTTAAGGTAGTTGACATACAGAGCTATGTGCTCTCTTGTGCCAACTCTTGTGTTTTTTTCCCCATCTCCACATGCATAATAAATCTGGCAAGCATAAAATTTAGATATTAGCTTGGGGACCTAGCTCAGAAGTAAAATGCTAAGTTCAGAAACAATCTTTAATCGCTGATCTATGTTGCTGCCTGACATGTTGCCATTACTGGCTTTTCTGATTCTATTTGAGTCATTCATTTTTCCCTTCTTCCCTTCATTGAATAAACACTTACTAAGAATTTTCTACTTATCAGCTGAGTATGGTGGCTCACCCCTGTAATCCCAGCACTTTGGGAGGCCAAGGTGGGCGGATCACCTGAGGTCAGGAGTTTGAGACCAGCCTGGCCAATATGGTGAAATCTCATCTCTACTAAAAATATAAACATTAACTAGGGGCGGTGGCTCATGCCTGTAGTCCCAGCTACTCAGGAGGCTGAGACAGGAGAATTGCTTGAACCCAGGAGGCAGAAGTTACAGTGAGCCGAGATTACACCACTGCACTCCCACCCGGGTGACAGGTAGAGACTCTGTCTCACAGCAAAACAAAAGAATTTGCTAATAATCAACCACTAGACCAGGTGATGGGGATCCAATAGTGGCTACACTAATAAAGTAGACACTGTCAGGGCCCAACCTGTATGACCTCAGCCTCCCCTGAGGGTCACTTGCAGATCCCTCCCCAAGAAGCCTGGGGATCTCAGCCTTTCTGACTTTCAGAGAGGGCTTTTCCTGCTGCAGGAGTGCTTGGCCTAGTCATGGAGAAAGACAGATGTACCCAAGAGCAAACGCCCCTGGGATGATTTCAACTAGGAAGAGACAGGGCAGATGGGAAAAGACAACAGCTTCTCTGTCTCTCTCGGTGGGGCAGTTCTTCACCGGGTCCCAAGCGGCTGGAGCCCGAGTTGCCCAGGCACTAACCCACCCACACTCATGCTTTGCTGGCCTCCCCATTCCCATCTCACATCCCCCTCCCTCATGTCCTTGGACTCAAATTCTTGTCTCAGGATCTTCTTTGGGGAAATTCAGTGAACCTACACACTAACTTTGGAGACAAAGAAAAGGACCTCCAAATTGTCATACAACTCCTGTTTTCTCCCAAGTAAGTTAAATAGCAGAATGCTAAAATAATTCAAGTTGAGAATCCTCTAAACCCGAGTTTCCTGACATGTTTGCAATGGTATTTTAACATATCCCTCAGCATCACAAAAAATCCATGAAGTGTTCATTCAAATGAAATCTGAAGGACATGGAAAACCCAGGCACAGTCTCTGAAAGAATTATCATGCGATGCCCAAAATACAATGCTCTTGCATTTTTCATTCTCTAAATTTAAAGATAATCCTTTGGTATTTGGGCTTTTGGACTGGCTGCTCTGTTCAGCTCTTTGTTAAATCTAAGTAACATTTCCTATGCTGCAAATTAATATAATACTTTGAATCAAACCAATTCTACTTGGTAAACTTTACTTGAATGCTATTTTTCATCAACATCACATGCCCATTAGAAAATGAAGAACAGCTGGGTTTTCACTAAAGTGATTAGTTTTCTATTATTGGATTGTGAATATTCAGTATTACCTATCTCCCCTCTATATCTTTAGAGTCATCCCAAATTAGATTTCTATATCTAAGATGCCTCAGTTTACTTTAGTGCAGGGGACAGACTAAATGTGAATAGAGTCGAAAGTAGAGAATTAATATTGCCTCTGTAATACTTTTCAGTTCATATGGAGTAAATAAAACAAAGATAATTATAACACCTGTGCAGTCCATAAATGTCAGTTTCCAGGAATCAACTTCAAAACTATGGCTAATTCATAGTCCCTCTTTCTCTCCCTCCACATGTGTGTGTGTGTGTGTATATATATATATATATATATGTATGTATATATATATATATGTGTATATATATATATATATATATTTGTATATATATACACACACACACATTCACACACTGTCATGCTACCTCCACTTAAACTGTCCGCAGCCACTGATATAGAATGAGAACATCTAGGAACATTTATTTGACACAAATAACACTTCACATTGCTAAAATAAACACTTTCTAATGCAAAAACTTCTGTCACTCTGTCAATTATAGCTACTCATCAGAAACTCAGAATTGAAAGTCAAATCTTGATTGATATTGTATCCTAAGCTCATATGATACTGTATCCTAAGCTCAATAACAGAATATTGCCTTTATCAAGTTCTTTTCAATTCACAGGCTTCCACAGCTGTTTTATAGTAATTCAGACTTTGAACAAAGAAATTACTTCTGCAGTATTAGTTTCCAAAATGCTTTGTAGCATCTTCTCAAAAAGCAAATAGGAAGAAGCCAGTCACAAGGTAGAATTGGCCAGGTGCAGTGGTTCACACCTGTAATCTTAGCCCTACCGGAGGCCAAGGTAGGCAGATCACCTGAGGTCAGGAGTTCGAGACCAGCCTGGCCAACATGGTGAAACCTTG
>NW_016107683.1:888069-905839 GCF_001604975.1 Cebus imitator
GGAAAAAAAAAAAAGAATTGGCGGGAAAAGGTACAGACAGACAGAAAGTAGTTAAAAGGGTTCCTGACTCTTCTGCCCCAAGAACGGGCCCTGAAATGATAACTGCACTCCATCCACCCCAAGCAAATGTCAGCTTGTCCAGTGATCCCACAGAGAGTGGACATGAGGACTTGCCTTCGACTGTCTGATCTTCATTCTATTCATCTGTAGAACAAGGGGATGATGCAAAACAGGTTCCAAGGAGCTTAAGGTTCTAGGATACTAGATACAAAAAATAACAGGCTGAGTGTATACTGCAGGGAGAACAGTCACATAACATGAGAATTTTTGCACAATTATGCAGATTACTTTGTGATCTTAGATGATCTTTATGTCAAAATGTGATTATTGCTCCACTGAAAGTAACCATTTCTTTATCTTCTTTTTCACCTCTGCAGGGACTTATTGTTTCTTTCTTTTCTCTATATCTCTCTCTCTTTTTTTTTTTCTTTGAGATGGAGTCCTACTCTGTTGCTCAGGCTGGAGTGCAATGGTGCAATCTTGGCTCACTACAACCTCTGCCTCCTGGGTTTAAGCGATTCTTGTGCCTCAGCCTCCTGAGTAGCTGGGACTATAGGTGTGCACCACTACGCTTGGCTAATTTTTTTTTGTGTGTGGTATTTTTAGTAGAGACAGGGTTTCACCATGTTGGCCAGGCTTGTCTTGAGCTCCTGACCTCAGGAGATCACTGGCCTCACCCTCCCAAAATGTTGGGATTATCGGCACGATCCAAGGACTTATGGTTTCTTTCCACATTACAAAAGTCAACTGCAAGGCACATGTGTATCAGACAAGGGACAGAATCTAATGAGAGAGTGGAAGACAGAAAGAATGAAGAATATAAAAAATATTTGCAGGACAACTGGATTATGAGAATTCCTAAAAACCAATGTGACACCATCTGCTTTCCAGGACTTAATTCCTTCTGCAGCGTTTCATTTCCCAATTATAAAGTACAATTGTTCTTTATTTTTGCTAGAAATGGGAACATATCTTTTTTTAACCTCCCAGGCATCCATGTATGATGTTTAAGTGGCCACACATATTAACAAACAGAATGTGGAATCCTCATGGCTCAACAACCCTTGGGATGATAGGCCATATTAGCTACCAGCTACTGTATGACCTATTTTCCCTTACCTGCTATGCCTAAATTTGTCTCAAAGCACTGTCTCAAACTCATCTTTGTTCTTTTTTTTTTATTGTACTTTAGGTTCTGGGGTACATGTACAGATCATGCAGGATTGTTGCACAGGCATATACATGGCAAGGTGGTTTGCTGCCTCCATCCCCCTGTCACCTATATCTGGCATTTCTCCCCAAGTTATCTCTCACCAACCTCCCCACCTCCCACTGTCCCTCCCCTAGCCCCCCCCCAACAGACCCCAGTTTGTGATGCTCCCCTCCCTGTGTCTATGTGTTCTCATTGTTCAACACCCGCCTATGAGTGAGAATATGCAGTGTTTGATTTTCTGTTCTTGTATCAATTTGCTGAGAATGATGGTTTCCAGATTCATCCATGTCCCTACAAAGGACACAAACTTGTCGTTTTTATAGGAAATTTTAATGTAGGATACTTAAGCCACACTGAAGCAAGGTGACAAAACAAATAGCTAAAATGTTTCATGATGCTTGGGTTTCCATTCACCCTGGTATTCAAGAGAAACTCTTGCATCATGGAAGCTCAATTTGGATAGGACTTTCTCAGCTGAATACTGTCATCTGCCAGACTTCAGGCAAGAACCCAGAGAAGATGAAACCCCAGACAAGACAAAATAAGCCAAGGAATGCCAGACCAAGATGTGAAAGGCCAGATGAGAACAAGCAGCGTACACAATTCTCTTGCCAACAGATCTCCCCTAACAGCGTTGTGTACCAAATTTCCATAGTGAATGTCAGGAAAAAATGGCAATTGAGGTGGGCAGTCAAAAGAGAAGCACAGTCTACGATGGAGTCACCCCAGAGAAGTCTTTTTTTCTCTTTTTCTCCTGGTAAACTACCAGGATTAAATTAAAATCCTTTTGAGTATTGCATTTATCTCTGCAGTAATGTTATTTGTTCTCAAGGAATCTCTAACAAATTTACATGGTGTCTAATTTGGCAGGAAATGTCACTAGGATAAGACAATTGCAAAACCCATTTGTGTGTGCAAAATGGCTTCCAATAAACCTTGGTGCAAACAATGTGCAAGATACTTTCTTACCAAATGCCCAAACATCCAGTTCTACATCCAGAACTGCCCCTCAACCCTCACCCTCTCAAACTCAGTACAAAACAATCCTCTTTCTAGCTCTGTATTTCCAATGAATGCCTCTTCCTCCAGACATCCCTAGTTTCTGTTCATGATACGATGACATTTCTAAACAGGAAATTTGAGAATCATGTGGACTGCTCCCTCTTTCATTGCCTGAGTTTAAGCAAATGATATCAATTAGTTTTCCCCAATATTTTCTATAATCAACTATTTTGTTTCTGCTTTTACAATGATCGGTCTAGTTCATGCATCTGGTATCCTCACTTCAACCATTTAGAAAGATACTTAGCTCCCATTTACTCATTAGTTCATCTGATGCATATTTGAGTACCTACTGTGTGCTGGATGCACTATGCTAGGTGTTGAGGATAGAAAGGTAAGCAGAGTAGATTTGGGTCCACTCCTAGAGGAGTTTACAAGTTGCTGGCTCTTCCCACCATGATAGATTTCTGCAGATTCCCATCAGATTCACCTTGCTAACATGCTCTTTGAATTATGTTTTCAACCCCGTTCAAATGCCCCTAATGGCCTACTGAAAACAAAACAAAGCCAATCAAAATCAAAATGATCATCAAGGAAATGGAAATTAAAACCACAAAGAGATATCACCTCACCCCAAGAAAAATGGCTATTAATAAAGAGACACAAAATAACAAATGCTGGCATTGATGTGGAGAAAGGAGAGCCTTATATACTGTTTGTGGGAATGTACATTAGCATAGCTATTATGGAAACCAGTATGGAGGTTTCTTAAAAATCTAGAAATAGAACTGCCATATGATGTAGGAATCCCACTACTGGGTATATTTGCAAAGGAACTGAAATCAATACTTCAGGATGTGTCTGCACTCCTGGGTTCACGGCACCATTATCCACAATAGCCAAGAGTTGGAATCAACCTAAGCGTCCATCTGCAGATAAATAAAGAAAATGTGGTATATATACATAAGAGAATACTCTTTGGCCATAAAAAATCAAAATCTGTCATTTTCAACAATATGGATGAACTTGGAGAACATTATGTTAACTGAAATAAGCCAGGCACAGAAAGACAAGTATCATATCGCCTCACTCATAGATGGAAGCTAAAGAAGTTGATATGATAGAAGTAGGGAATAGAATGGTGGCTACCAGAGGATTGGCTGGGGTGGGGATGAGAGGGGGGCATTGGGAGAGATGATCAATGGCTATAGAGTTACTGTTAGATACTAAGTTCTGCTGTTCTATTGCATAGCAGGGTGACTGGTTACAATATTAAATAGAAAATTATAATGCATGTTATATATTTCAAAATAGATAATTTTAAATGTTCTCATTACAAAGAAATGATAATTATATGAGATGACAGATATGCTGAATACCCTGACTTGATTTTTGCACAATGTATTCAGGTATAGAAATATCATACTGTATCTTATAAATATGCATAATTACTATGTGTCAAAAAAATTTTATATATGGTCTCAATCTGTCACCTAGGCTGGAGTGCAGTGACGCCATCCTGACTCACCACAGCCTCAACCTCCTGGGCTCAAGCAATCCTCCCACCTTAGCCTCCTGAGTAGCTGGAACTACAGGCATGTGCCACCATGCCTGGCTATTTTTTGTATTATTAATATTATTATTATATTTTTAAAGACTTGGTTTTGCCATGTTGCCCAGGCTGATCTTGAACTCCTGGGCTCAAGTATTCTTCCTGCCTTAACCTCCCAAAGTGCTGGAATTACAGGCATGAGCCACTGTGCCTGGCCTTGTGTCAATTTTTTAAAAAGTAAACTACTTCTATCATTCTAAAGCTTTGCAATCTGGCTTCTACTGATTTCTCTAATTCAAATTTCATTATTCTCTTAATAAACCATCTGGGTGAAACCAGCTGGCTGGGTCTCCATTTCAGGACACTCTACATTCCTTGCACTTTGCTTTATTTTTTCCCTTTCTTGTTGCAGAAGGGATATTCACTGCAATGTGGTATTTTTTCAATTGCCATATGAAAGGTGTTCTCTCTCCTCTGCACTTAACTGTTTGGTTCAGGTATATATTACTTGATGTACACACTATGTATATATATTTATATTTTACTTTATCTTGTGAGGGATATTGTGCTAAGAAAGAACATGATTTCTCCCACTAAAATTGATTCCTACTTTTAGAACCATTTGGTTTTGTTCTTTTATTTAATTAATTTATTAGCTTAATTTTTAATTGATAAGGTAAAACTTGCCCATATTTATGGGGTACACTGTGATGTCTTGATGTACATATACATACGCTGTGGAATGATTAAATCAAATAAATATCCATCACTTCACATACTGATCTTTTTTTGTAATGAGAACATTTGAAACCTACTCTCTTAGCAATATTCCAGTATACATACATTAACTACAGTCACCATGCTGTACAATAGATCTCCCAAAGTTATTCCTCCTGTCCAACAAAACTCTGAACCCTTTGACCAACATCTCCTCACTCCCCACCACATCCCCTGTCCAGCCCATGCTACTCTGCTTCTATGAGTTTGATTTTTTTTTAGAAGAATCTTTCGTTTCTTAAGGGCAGGGATCATTGTATCTGTATCGCCCATAGAACCTCATATATTTCCTTGATCAATGATGTCGTTGGTAATGATATTGCCTGATATGATTTGGCTGTGTCCCCACCCAGATGTCATCTTGAATTCCCACATGTTGTGGGAGGGACCTGGTGGGAGATAACTGAATCATGAGGGCAAGTCTTTCCCATGCTGTTCTCATGATAGTGAATAAGACTCATAAGAGCTGATGGTTTCATAAATGGCAGTTCCCCTGCACATGTTCTCTTGCCTGCCACCATGGAAGATGTGTCTTTGCTCCTCATTCACCTTCTGCCATCGTCATGAGGCCTCCCCAGCCACGTGGAACTGTGAGTCCATTAAACCTATTTTCTTTATAAATTACCCAGTCATGGGTATGCCTTTATTGGCAGCGAGTGAAAAGACTAATATACTGCTATCATCAAGAGATTCATTTTAAGGTTTCATTGTGGTGTCCATAAGCATCTCCATTATTAATTAGATACATATTTTTAAAACTTGTAAACCATCTGCAGAAACCTATTACATTGAAAGCCTAATTTAGAAATGAATATCCTTTATTTTGGAAGTGGTGCCATGGTGGCCAGTAATAAATTAGGAGCCACCAGGTGTCACTATGTTAATGCTAGCCTGAGTTCCACAGGTTGGAACCTGGTTGAGGGAGGGTCTCAAATGCTGTACTGTGGTGGTAAACAGAGTTTCCACTTACCCACTAGATAATCATGTTTCCAATATGAGTTTCTCTTTAGAATCCTTTGTGGAGCTTGGCGTTATTCCTTAAAGCTACACCCTCCAGCCCCAGCCAGCATGAGAAACAGAGGTTTAAGGATGAATAGTCAGGCCTAATGGGGAATTTATTTTCTTTGTTGGCTCATGTCACTGCCTCAGCTTGGTTTTATACAGTGCTTTGTGAGTCTAATGTTGCTTATTTGAAAAATGAACACAATATAGGATGCTTGAGTGGTTTGGGTCCAAAAGGAAGACTGGTATTTGCCAGAAACAAGGAAAAGGAAAATACATAATAGAAACATCTACAAAACCTAATCTGAAAAGAAAGGTTTACAAGGTTTAAAACTATCTATGTATACAAGAGGAATAAATTTTATTAATTTATATTTTCTTTGTAGCTTGACAATCCCAAACATCAGTGAAAGCCAATATTGAAGAAGGTATAAAAAGCAAACCAAACTTGGGCAGGGACAGAAACTCTCCAGCCTGATTTGTTTTTGTCAAAACTCATTGGACAGCAAAATCTGAAATCCTTTAGAGGATTAAGAAAGGCTTTTTAACTAACATGGGTGTGCTTTATACTACAAAAGGCTATTAAGTAAAGATGAGAATATTATATTTAACATATAATGTTTTTATATCTTGGCAATGCCCCTTTAAATACAGAAGAAAATTAATGGCAAAAGGTTATGAAACCAAATTATTCACCCAAGGGACAAGCAACTTTTACATAGCAAATGAGGAATTCTAACTGCAAAATTGTATCTTACATGGAAACCATTTTCTACCCTTTTGCTCTATAAACTCTGAAGATATGAATGCCTCCACAAACAGAATAAATAAAGTTCCAATTCTCTATAGTGACAAATCCAGAAATGGCAAGTTTTATCTTAAAGGAGTTCTGCTGCTGCACAAAAGCTCTCATGCACAAATAATGAAATTCTCAAATTGGAATAAATGTGCTTTAAAGAATTTTTATTTTGATCATTTATTTCAGGAAACACTTGTGGATCATGCAACATAGCTTTGAATTATGGAGCAGATAAGGAAAATCTAAAAGGAAAAAAAAATAGGGCAGGCCTTTATTAAATTTTAAAGTATGTCTTTGCTATACTCTTATAAAGAGCCAAATAGGGTATCCAAATCTCTGGAGATCACCAGTATAATTTCTTTATCATGTTCCATTTAAAATTTAATTATGCAGTCTACTACAAGAAGAATCTGAGAAGTCTAAATAGGTCATGCAGTGAGTAAGTTAACAATATTCTAAAGTTTTCCTTGTAAAGATCATTCCTTTGATAGTCTATTTCACATCAGAACACTATACTATAAAACAAGTGTAATTTAATTCAGTCACTATGGATTCTTATACACATCTGTAAAGAAACACCACATTTCCCATGGAGATGCCAGTGACAGGTGGACAGTCTTTGCATCTATACTTTCTTTAGGTTATTGTTATTTTCATGTATTATAGCAAGGTCAAGGGACTTTCACATTTAATGCTTTGGGTATTCTCTTTTAAATCAGCAACAATAATTCATAGCAAGGCAACAATCTAGGCATTGCATAATTAAAATCTGAATTAGAGGATTATATGGCCAATGACTTGATGCTGTCTCATCTCCACCCCAAATTTCAACTGACATGCAACCTTAATTTCCTTATAAGATAATCAGCAAACACTGTTTTAAGCATTTTACATGGATCATTTCTCTTAGTTCTCAGAACAGTTGGCCCTATTATTATCCATTTTACAGATGAAGAAAATGAGGCAGACAGAGGTGAAGAAACTTGCACAAGGTCAAAGAATGAGTAAGTGGCTGAACTGGGATTTTAACACAGGCTGGAGTTTGGCTCTACATCATATGCACTAAATTGCTTCTCTGGGCTGCTCCTTATAATGTAATATAGCATCTTCTCTTAGATTTGAACACACCTAAGTGTTGGTAAAACAATTCGCATATTCCTTTCTTTCAGTGAGCTAAGATAATAGCCACCATGTATTGATTGCTGTGTGGCAGGCACTGAGCTAAATACTTTACATGGGTTATCTCCACACAGTGACACTGTGAGATGGGTATCATAATTCTTCCAATGTTATAAATGAAAAACCGAGGCAGAGATATTAACTTTATTAACTTGTTTAAGGTCACATGACTAAGAAATGGCAGACACAAGATTCAAGCATTTCTGAGCCCAAAGCCCAATCTCTTAGCCTCCATGTTAACATGGCCTCAACAGCAACAGCTCTGTGCAGCTTGGCAACAGCCAAATTTAGGTTAATAACTTTCCAGCCAATTAGATGATTTTTTCCAGGTGGCAAAGTCTACGGAGCAGTGAGAAGGGTGAGAAAGGTGAAAGGGGAGAGAGAAGGCAGAAATCATACATCTTGTCTACCCCTGGTTCTTTAGGAGAAGGTTTCCTCAATCCTTCCTCCCTCCCTTCCCAATTCAAACATTTGTTCATTCATTCAAACATTTATTAATCCATTCAAACACTTATTAATTCATTTAAACATCTGTTCAGATGGTCAAACACTTATGCAAATATTTATTCAGTGCCTACTATGTTCTAGGCACTGCTAGGCACTGGGGACAAACAATGAATAGTAATAGGATTTTGGTGTGTTTCCCACTTAGTGGAGAAGGTGTAAAAGTCTTCTAGCCAATTATATCATTGGGGGACATGGATGCTAGCATAGGGGTTGAAACTGGTGTCGTTGGGAACTAAGAGAAGGAACATAAAACTCTTTAGGGCAGAGAAGGTATCAAAGAAACCTCGGATATATCTAGAACAGTGGTCAACAAATCTTTCTATAAAAGTAAACAGTAAATATTTCCAGCTTGGGGGCTATACCATCTCTGCCACAACTACTCAACTGTATTGTTGTAGCACAAAAACGGTATAGACAACAGATAAATAGATGTTATGGCTGTGTTCAAAAAATATTATTTATAAGCACAGGCAACCACCCAGATTTGGTCTGCAGGCTGTAGTTATCAAATGGGGATCAAGAACAAGTGGTAGAGAGTTTGGCAGGAGAGAAAAAGAGTAGAGAGATGACATGGAGCTTCCAAATAGAAAAAGGAACATGTGTAAAGACCAGATTTCAGTTTTCTTATCTCTGAAATGGGGGGGTCATACAGTCATTCAACAAACATTTATTGATTGCCAGTTCTGTTCTGGGGGCTACAAATGGAGGAATAAACCAGACAGGCAAGGGAGACATTGTTCTGGAGCTAAGGGGAAGAGAACAGATAGTAAATAAATTAACAAATAAAAAAAATCATTACAATAAATATGGCGATGTAACAGGAAGTGTGCTGGGGGGTTACTTAATAGGGTGGTCAAAGGAGGACTTTCTGTGGAAGTAAGAGGGAGAAAGGGCAGTGTGTTAGAGACAAAATAAATGAGAGAAAAAGTAGCAGGTGATGAGGCTGCAGAGATAGACTATAGCAGCCCTGGGAACAAAAGTAGACTGCATTGATTTTATTCTAAGCAATAGGAAACTCTTGCATGATTTTATGGAAAAAATAATGTTTTGATTAATGACTTTTCAGAGATTATTTGAACTTCTTCATGGAGAATGAATTGTAAAAGAGGAAGTGGAAAGGACCATTTAGAAGGCCATTTAACAGTTCATGTGGGAGTTTATAGTGGTTTGGAAAGAGACAGAGAAAGTAGACAAATTGAAGATAAATTTTAGGCTGGGCATGGTACCTCATGCCTGTAATCCCAGCATTTTGGGAGGCCAAGATGGGAAGGTTGCTTGAGGCCAGAAGTTCAAGGTCAGCTTGGGTAACATACCAAGACTGTATCTCCACAAAAAATGTTCAAAATTAGCCCATTATGGTGGTGCACACCTGTAGTCCCAGCTATTTGGGAGGCTGAGGCAGGAGGATCACTTGATCCCAGGTGTTTGAGACTGCAGTGTGCTATGATCATGCCACTGAACTCCCATTTAGGCAAAGAGTGAGACCCATAAGCCAAGTAGACCTTTTTTTCAAAAGACTATAAAAAAAAAAAAAAAAAAAAACAATAATGATACATTTTAGAGGTTGAGCCAATAAGTTATCTGCTAAGTCTGAGAACAGAAAAAGGTTCTTTTCTATAAGAAATGACCCTAGGTTCTCCTTAAACATTGAATGCATGATGATAAGTTGGGTTGAGGTAGGGTTCAAGAGTTTTTTTTTCTGGCCACATCAAGTTTAAGGTTATGCTTCCAAGCAGAGAGTCAGATTAGCGGCTGGATATTCAGCTTTGAAGCTCAAGGAAGAAGTCAAGGCTGGAGATCTACAAATGAGAACCATCTGCATAAAGATAATCTTTAAAATCATGGAGCTGGATAAAATCTCTCTCCACTTCCTCCCCATAAAGGAACAGAGCAATGCCCAGGGCACCCTGGGGCACTTCACCCTGCAGGGTTCAGTCAAGCTGGCAAGGAATAACAGAAGACTGATGAAGAATGGTCAGCAAGAGAGGAGGGAAACCTGGAGGGCTTGATGTCTCTGCGACTAAGAGAGCACTTCGTGGAGGAGGAAGTCGTCTCTAGGTTGAATGCAACTGAGAGGCTAAGTAAGATCACAGCTAAATGGCCATTGGATTTACCCAGATGGAGAAGAAGAGTGCCTGCCTGGGATGGATGCCATTCATTAAGTACTTACAATCCATCCTCCCCTTACCCCGACTCCTACCTTTCTCCTTGCTGACAGAACAGCTCTCCCCTTCCAAAGGCTAAGAATACCAGAAACCCAATGTCCCCTCCCTAAAGGATTAGGCATAGAAAAGGGACTGCTGCCTTAAAAAACAGTCCCATGGAATAAATCGGATGTGGTCTCCATGTGATGGCTGGAGGAACTGTGGACATGAGGCACGCCATATCAACATGATGAAGATGGCAGTGGGTGTACCAGGGTGCTGGCTGTAGTCCATTTTGTACTGTTACAACAGGATCACACAGACTGAGTAATTTACAAAGAACAGAGATTTATTTCTCACAGTTCTGGAGGCTGGGAATTCCAAGCTCAAAGCACCAACATCTGGTGTGAGCCTTCTTACAGTATCCTCACATGGCAGACAGCAGAAGCACAAGGGAAGGCAAACATTGCATCCTCAGGTGGCAGAAGAGCGAGAAAGGCAGTGAATCTGCCTCCACAAGCCCTTTTTACAGCGGCATTGATCCGCTCATGAGGTCAGAGCCCTCATGGCCTTACCACCTCCCATTCATTCCCACCTCCTTACAGTTACATCAGGGATTAGGTTTCTAAAACAGCAATTCTGGGAGACACATTCAGAACACAGATTCTCTGAATTCACCCTGAGCCTTCTCTGACCTCTTGAACCATAACTACAAACTCAACCTGCATTTTTAGCATGCTGTAACTACAGAGTCTTTTCAATGGATTCAACCTGAGAAAAATGATAAAGAAGGACATCGTAAGAGAAAGGTTTGTGCAGGAAAGAATTCAGTCACAGACTATGAGTGGGAGATGCATTGTAAAAGGTTGGGAGGTGGGGGCTGTAGCAGGGAGGAAGAGAGAGCACATCTCACCACCTGCAGCTGTGACCGCAGAGTCTGGGTGCTGTACGATGGCTGGACGCTAGGAGTAGAAGCTGGGCTGTGAAAGGTACAGAAACCAGCCACTTAGGCCAGTGGGTTTGTTTTACATTGTGAGCTGAGTAGTGAGTCTGAAAGAAGAGGCTGTGGAGGGTTGCAAGTCCTGGGGACTCTATGGGCTATCCCCTGCCATGTGCTCACCCACTCTGACCCACCCACTCCAGTCCTGCTCAGAAGGTTGGTTCAAGATGCTGTCCTTCAGGGAAAATGTGGCACATATACACCATGGAATATTATGCAGCCATCAAAAACGATGAGTTTGGGTCCTTTGTAGGGACATGGATGAACCTGGAAACCATCATTCTCAGCAAACTNAAAAAAAAAAAAAAAAAAAAAAAAAAAAAAAAAAAAAAAGAAAGAAAAAAAGAAAAAAGTAATAAAGTAAAATAAAAACATCACATTCATTCATTCATTAATTTTTATTGAGATATAATCAAAGCCTAAGGATCATATTCTTCAAGCTCTGCATGACTTGGCAAGTGATGGTTACTTCTTTCAAAGATGGGACTGGTGGCTCTGTAGTCATTTGCTCCTCAAAGGATGGTCTGAGGACCAGAATCATCAGAAACACTGAGGGAGCTTGTCAGAAATGCAGTTTTCTAGGTTTCACCACAGACCAACTGAATCACAACATGCACTTAAACACAATGCTTAGGTCACTTCCGTGGCCACCAAAATTTGAGGATCTCCATTCTACACTGTGACACACCAGCATCGACACTTGTTTCAGCACTTTCCTTTTACTTGTTTCAGCACCAGAACAAGGTTATGGTGGAAAACACTAGAACTGAAGTTTTTTGTCCCCAGGGATGAGGATGCAAATTACCAAAGAATTGGTAGGACTGTTTACAATAGCAAAGACCTGGAACCAACCCAAATGCCCATCAACGATAGACTGGATAGGGAAAATGTGGCACATATACACTATGGAATATTATGCAGCCATCAAAAACGATGAGTTTGGGTCCTTTGTAGGGACATGGATGAACCTGGAAACCATCATTCTCAGCAAACTGACAGAAGAGCAGAAGATCAAACACCACGTGTTCTCACTCATAGGCGGGTATTGAACAATGAGAACACATGGACACAGGGAGGGGAGCACTACACACTGGGGTAAGTTGGGGGGAAATAGGGGAGGGACGGTGGGGTTGGGGAGTTGGGGAGAGATAGCAAGGGGAGAGATGCCAGATGTAGGTGATGGGGAGGAAGGCAGCAAATCACACTGCCACATGTGTACCTATGCAACAACCTTGCATGTTCTTCACATGTTCCCTGAAACCTAAAATGCAATAAAATAAATAAATGGAAAAAAAAAAAGATGCTGTCCTTACTTCCTCCAACCAGAACTACCCCATCTTGCTGCTGAAATCCTTTGGGCTTTTTGTTTTCTTTGATGTTTTCCTACTTCTCTTATGGCTTCAGCACTTCCCCATAGCACTGGGATGATCACTACCTTCTTCACTGCACTGAACTACTTCAGAGAGGAGATGGTGTCCTGTCTCTCCCACAGAGCCTACAACTATGCTTCACATATACTTAGCGTGTGCTATACCTTGGTTGAATTAATGATAGAGAATGAACTGCATCAATACTGAACAGCACCAGGCATGGGCCCCAAGAGAGTTGGGGGAGACGCTGCTTCTGAGGGATGATAAAGAAAACAGGAGGTGTCCATCCATCGGCTCTTGATGACTCAGTAAGAGGTTGGCCTGGAGGTACCAGCATATTTATCTCCTAATTTTTGAAGGTCTTTCAGAAGATGGCATTGTGTACCGAGGACAATGAGAAACAGGAAGTTGTGATTCCTACCAAAGCCCTCCTCCGCCTACCAAAGGTGATCTCTCAGAGATTATCTGAATTCTCTTTGCTCTCACTGTTTCTGCGTGATGCCACCTGATCCATCACCTCCACGACTGATAAATACGGTCAATCAGAGACGTCAGTCTTGCTCTTCCATAAACAGAGTCTGTTCAGTTAAAATTTCAGATAACAAAAACCTGTGACTTAAGACCAGAATTTCACAGACAGAGCTGCAGTATAATGGCTTCTGCCTCTGACAGTCTCATGAACCAGGCAGTTCTGTCTTCTTGGTGAAGGCTCTCAAACAATAATCCTATGGTGTATTCTAGTGTTCTCAGGATTGGGGTTCCCCAGTTGCTTAGATTAAATTATGCTTCCTAACCCCCTCATAGAAGGCAAAAAACAAAGACATCAAGCTACTGGATTAATATGTAAGAGAAAAATCTAAACTTTTCTTTCATAAATTTACTTTAACCGTTGGCCTCTGCTTTCCAGGGGTTTATACTAAAATCTAGTACAAGACGACATGTAATTTATATACTGAATTACTTTAAGCTTCATTTACCAATACTTCATGGTCCTCAAAGAACATCCTGACTTTTTGGTGTTGTGTATAAGAACCAGCATGCGAATCTCTACTGTAGTACTTAAGATTCTTCTATTAAGGTCTACTATATCCCTTTATTTTCTAAACTGTTTAGTTTATGTTGAATAACAGTGAACTATGTTAACAAGGAATTATAATGCTCCTTTTTTTTCAAAAACAGAAGCTCATAGTGCATGATTATGATAAAACCTCTGTTGATATAATAAAAATTTCTCCTTTATAGGCTTTTATATTGAAACCCCATTCCATGTGAACAAGTGGGGTTTCACTATTATTTAATTAAAACACATCTACCAAAACGCAACACCCTTCAACCTAAAAACCAGATCTTGAAAAACATGATCGTAATGGGGAACAAAATTGCTCAGATTGCTAAGCTGTCCTTTGCTACAAGCAAAAATAAAAGCAAGGAGTCATTTATAAGATTGAAAATGATCATTTTGGCAGTTCAAGAAATGGAACCATACATCCCGTTCCTGGGACACTTCAAGATAAAGAGATGGGCATGAATAGTACGTGTAGCCAGTTTAAATATTTGTTTTAATCCCAACAAGATCATTGGTTTTAATATTTATAATATAATTACAATGCTCAGTGCATGTTGTTCATATAATCTAATTTTTTTTGGTGACATATTATTACCAGGCTTTAATTTCAGCAATGGCAAGAATTCAAAAACACATTTAGGTTATCATTAGTAATGAAAAACAAACCTAGTGCCTGTTCAAGCACCTTAGGTACATATCTCATTTCGACTTCAAAGCATTTTTAACTACCCAGATGCAATCCACTGCTACAGGATGCACACATTTTCACAGAATATTATCCACCAGTGGCCAGGGTACTTTAAATTAATGCCATGTAAGGCAATTAAAGTGGAAATATTCTACCCTTACGCAACCAGTGTAAATGGCCTTTTGGAACATTTCAAGACAGTCATAGCCAATGAAAACCAAACCATAAAACTGTTCTCAAATGCCACCGACTTCCTTCCCAGCCACATATCACTAGTTAGCCGTTGTCTGAATTGCAATTTTCCATTTTTCCTAGACGTCGCAGCGTAAGCATGCTTTTATGACTAAAAGTAGAAAAAACTCAAAGTGCCTTATTCCACTAATCATTAGCCTACCAACAAACAAAATAACTACAGGTGCTTTGTTTTCCATAGCACCAAGGTATTTTGGGATTAATTTGCACATTCTCCATGACAGGCTGAAGAAATTTGAAAAAGAGGCCAAAAGCTATAAAAACTGATGGAATTCTATGAGAGTGTACAAACAAATGAACACTTGCAAAAGAAATCATCTGGACACAAGGGAAGGATGCATCATCAAATAATCACATTACTTCATGTTAATGGGGAAGGCAAATGCTTGTCAATGGCTCTGTCTCAAACTGCCCCTGGAGAAGTCAAAAGAATACCTGAGACTACATTATAAGCACAGTTGAGAAATCACTGACATATTATTTCTCACTCCTTTATTGCCACGCAGTACAGTGACTGCAAATTGCAGTTAGAATGGGAATGCTGGCATGTTGTTTATTTTCAACATGACTCGACATCAGAATAACAAAAATTTCTGAAGAAAAATAAGTCGGCTCATGACCAAAATACCACCCACCAAACTTAAGAAGAGAACAGCCTCTCCCTGGAGTAATAAGCTAGCTACAACAGATCATTCCTGGGGAATATAGGCATTGCTGCTTGGTATTCAAAGTACAGCGCTCCTTAATAGAGTCCCGGGCGCCCATGCAGATTTCTCAGACATCTGAGTAATTTTCATCTGTGTGATTACAGCACGGAGTGGGTGTCTCCTGATAACAGAGAGGTGGTCTGCTCCTTAGCTGCTCTATGAAAGTTTGGAAGTCATTCCTCATTCCATTATATCAGGATTAACTTCCTCAGCACAAACATGGGTAGACACACAACAATCTCTCTCCCCACACACGATGGGATGCTCGGGTCTTCAGGGTGGACTTTTTTCCAGAGTGAAAGCACAAAGACAAACAAACTCAGACTAGAATACGCAGACAGTTTTAACCCTGAAAACTGGCACACGGCTGAAATGTTTCTTTGGGACGTTATCCAAAGAATGAAGACATACAGTAATTTAAATATTTGGATCACAGTAAACAGTTTTTTTGGCAATATTAATCATGATCCTATAAGCAAAGATTTTCTTTACATAAAAAAAGCAACCAAATGTGCTTATCTCCGGTAACAGATGGCTACAATTTGTACTTTCCCCTGTTCTCCAGTGTTGTTCATGACAATGTGCTCACTCTGCTTTTCCTGTTCTTGAGATTCTCTTGATTTGTATCTCCAACAGTTTCTAGGCAATAATATGTTTCCAGGAGCTATTAATACATTCACACATGGTTATTGAGTACCTTCAAAAACTAAGGCATGGGTCAGGTGTGGTGGCTCATGCCCCCTAATCCCATCCATGCTTAGGCTGAATGTCTAAGATTCCCTGAAGTCCCCAGTCCCACACACTGCTGTGAATCCACACACGCCTTTCCTGCTCCCATCCTTGTTCAAATGGAAGCCTGGGCTCTCTTCTCAGCCTGATCCCGTCTGTGCCCTGGATCCTGTGCCCTCTTACCTTCTCAGGGACTCTGCCTCCTTCCCCCTTCTCCTGATGCCTCCTGTGCATTTAGATGAGTAAGTTTCTTCTCTCTTTAAGAAACATCTGGCCTGGCCGGGCGTGGTGGCTCAGGCCTGTAATCCCAGCACTTTGGGAGGCCAAGGCAGGCAGATCACCCGAGGTCAGGAGTTGGAGATCAGCCTAGCTAGTATGGTGAAACCTCGTCTCTCCTAAAAATACAAAAATTAGCCACGCATGGTGGTACACGCCTGTAATCCCAGCTACTTGGGAGGCTGGTACAGAAGAATCCCTTGAACCCAAAGGGGAGGTTGCAGTGAGTTGAGATCACTCCACTGCACTCCAGCCTGGGCAACAGAAGGAGACTTTGCCTCAAAAAACAAACAAACAAATAAACAAAAAACAAAGAAATATCTGGCCGGGCACAGTGGCTCATGCTTGTAATCTCAGCATTTTGGGAGGCGGAGACCGGTGAATCACCTGTCAGGAATTCAAGACCAGCCTGGCCAACAAGGCAAAACCCTGTCTCTACTAAAAATACAAAAATTAGCCAAGCATGGTGGCACTCTCCTATAATCCCAGCTACTCAGGAGGCTGAGGCAGAAGAATCACTTGAACCCTGGAGGCAGAGGGTGGAGTGAACCTAGATTGGGCCACTGCACTTCAGCCTGGGTGACAGTGTGAGATTTTGTCTCAAAAAACAAAACAAAACAAAACAAAACGAAACAAACAAACAAAAAACAACACACACAAAAAGAAGACATGATCCTTGGTGCCCAAGAGAGATTCTAGATATATGTAATGCACAGTAAAATACCTCTTAAATTACTTTCCCTTCCCCCCTCCCTCCCTCCCTTCCCTTCCTAACTTTCTTCCTCCCTCCCTCCCAGTCTTCTCTCCCCCACCCCCTCTCCCTTCCTCTCTTCCTTCTTCCTTCCTTTCTTCCTATTCCCCAGTCTTACCACCATTTCCTCTCCTTCCCTCCTTTTCTCCTTCCTTCCTTCTTTTCTCCATTTCTCCCTCCCTTCCATTAAATGCTGGTAATCATTCTTGATGGCTAGTTGTCTAGAATTTGCATTCTACTAATCATTTCTTATTTAATATATGGACATAAAAGTCAAAAACATGTAAAACACATTGATAAATTACATATAAAACACATTGATCAATTACACATTAATTTTTTTCTCTGATATAATATTACTAAGTATTTATTTCGATGACAATGAGAATTCCACTGCACTTAATACCATCAATACTATGATGTGAGCTCTTCAGGGCATGCTCAGGATTCTTTCATAATCTCTAAGTCCCTGAATACAGTAACAATAAGGAATATATTGAAGAAAAAAACAAGATGTTTTTTGATTGCCAATTCCCATGAACATAATAAAGGAAGCAGCTTGTGTATCTATGGCATATCTAGCTCATATATGCATCTCCAAATATAGCATATGACTTCAAAGGAATGTGAATAATCTCTCTAAGTCATTTATGAACCTGAGCCTCGTTACTTCTTGATTACATCACATATATGTGA